>NC_141039.2:25302500-25315000 GCF_052040795.2 Danio rerio
AGCTAAAGTGGCAGTGTGCCGATTTACTTTGAATCTTTTGCTACTTATGTTTGTTTTTCGATCGTGCACCTGCCTTCAAGATTTTCTAGATGTGCGCACATTTCTGTTTTTTGCAAAATTATCAAGGATTGACCATGATTTGTCATATTGTTTGCACCAAGGGGGCCTCAAATATAATCCTGCTTAGGGCCCCCTGAAGGCTTGGGCCGGCCCTGGGCGCACCAGTCAAAATTTAGTCGCACTCACCAAAAATGATGAGCACAGTTACTACACATTTTATATTAACATATTCTATTATATATTAACACTCTAATCACAACTAACAAATAAACAAAACTCTGCATGCGCTCACCGGCCCTGCACACTCTGATTGACGTGAATGAGATGAACTGAATTATCATTAATCACTGTGCTGTTTTCAAGGGTGCTGTTTAATATTGACACACACACACACACACACACACACACACACACACACACACACACACACACACACACACACACACACACACACACATATATATGTATGTATATGTATATATATATATATATATACATATATATATATACATACATACAAATATATACACACACACATGTGTGTGTGTGTGTGTGTGTGTGCGTGTGTGTGTGTGTATATATATATATATATATATATATATATATATATATATATATATATATATAAATAGATGAAGCATTTAAAATAACATCTATATCATCCATATGGACAAGGTAAAACCTAATTTCTAGGTTTTTTTGCAAAGTGACCAATCAAATCGGGAGATTTCAAAAACTGGTCTAAATCAAAGCTCTGCTTTAGACTTCCTCTGGAATACCAGCAGCGTCCGACCGGTGCATTCCACACATATCCCAGGCCCACACACTTCCGCATGTGTGTCCGAGTGTAAGTGTTTTTGTCTGTTAGGAAAGAGCTCGGCAAGTGTCCTGTGTGCTAAAGACCTCTCCTCAAGTGCAAACATGCACACAAACAGACCGAAAAGCATTTAATGAACAGAACTTTCAAAGCAACGAGGAACAATTTGTCAAGAGGTACAACGAGTACAAGCGAGTGTCAAACAGCATCTTCCCATTTACTTCTCTCAGAGCTAAGTGGTCCAGATATGCTTTTCCAAACCCTCCCTGCTTCTCTCCTTCCCTCTTCCTATCACATTTTTTTAAACTCAAAAACAAATCATTGACGTACCTTGAAGTACGGTGATCATACCATGACTTTAGAAAACACATGGTTTGGATTTACTTTAGTGTTTAAAAAAAAAAAAAATGTAAATTTTTTTTTTTTTTTTTAAGTACACTCAATAAAAGCGTTTGGTGTTTGTTTTTATATACTACTTGAAATGACACAATTCTTAAGCTTGTGACAACATAATTGTTTCATGTTCAATCCACTTAAATTAGTTCATACAAAAGATGAACTCGCTGTGGCTGACATTGATGCGCATCTTTCAAAAAATGTAAATACACATCACAACGATGCATAGGGCAAGCTCTGTAATTGGTTGGCTTGGTAGGTGTGACAAGTGTGGGTGGTGCTGAGAGCTGTGAACCTGATGGGGTTAGTGTTAACAAGTGTTGAGTCCCATGACGGAGCTCCAGATGGAAACTTTTGTTTTACGTTCAACTTATGATTAAAGTTGTTGTACGTCCACCGTTTCCCACTTGAATGAGCGAGTTTTAGCTACTTGTACATTAAGGCAAGGCAAGGCAAATTTATTTATATAGCACATTTCATACACAGTGGCAATTCAAAGTGCTTTACATAAACAAGAATAAAAGAAACAAGTAAAATAAAAATAAAAACAAATGATAAAAAAAACAGGTAAAATGTGATATAAAAGAATGAAGAAGAGAAAAACATAATAGTGTAATCTGTCGGACGCAGCACAGTGCTCATTCAGTAAAGGCACAGCTAAACAGATGTGTTTTAAGTCTTGATTTGAATGTGCCTAATGTTGGAGCACATCTGATCATTTCTGGAAGCTGATTCCAGCAGCGAGGGGCATAGTGGCTGAAAGCTGATTCACCCTGCTTTGACTGAACTCTTGGAATTTCTAGTTTATATGATCCTAATGATCTGAGTGATCTGTTAGGTTTGTATTCAGTGAGCATATCTGTAATGTATTGAGGTCCTAGGCCATTTAGTGATTTATAGACCAGTAATAATACTTTAAAATCTATTCTGAATGTAACTGGCAGCCAGTGTAGAGACCTGAGGACAGGTGTGATGTGCTCTGATTTTCTGGTTCTGGTCAGAATTCTGGCTGCAGCATTCTAGATGAGCTGTAACTGTCTGACTGTCTTTTTAGGAAGACCAGTGAGGAGTCCATTACAGTAACCCACCCTGCTGCTGATAAAAGCATGAACAAGTTTTTCTAAATCTTCACTAGAATCAAAGCATCTAATTCTTGCAATGTTTCTGAGATGATAGTATGCTGATTTACTAACTGCTTTGACATGACTATTGAAACTTAGATCTGACTCCAGAGTCACACCAAGATTCTTGACCTTATTTTTTGTTGTTTGACCTTTAGTGCCAAGGTACACATTTACCTTGAGAACTTCATCTCTGTTCCCAAACGCAAAGAGTTCAGTTTTCTTATTGTTTAACTGAAGGAAGTTTTGACACATCCAGCTGTTAATTTCATCAATGCATTGGCAGAGGGTGTCTATGGGGCTGTAGTCATTAGGCAGTAAGGCTAGGTAGATCTGAGCGTCATCAGCCTAGCTGTGGTAGGAGATTTGGTTCTTTCTCATTATGAGAGGGAGCATGTAAAGTTGAACAAAGAGGTGCCAGAATCGAGCCTTGTGGGACTCCACATGTCATGGGTGTCCACCTTGACCTATGGTTACCTATACTGACATGGTAACCTCTCCTTCAAGGTAAGATCTGAACCATTTGAGGACCGTCCCAGACAGATTGGCCTTTAATTGCTCAACAGGGTGTTTTCCAGGTTGCTCTTCTTCAAGAGGGGTTTAACAACTGCAGTTTTAAGTGAGTTTGGAAAAATCCCTGAGAGAAGTGAAGCATTTACCACTTTTAGAAGATCCATTTCTAAACAGGTAAACACCGTTTTAAAGAATGATGTGGGGAGCATGTCAGCAGGTTAATGTTTTCATAACTTGCACAATCTCTTCTAAGATTTTACCAATAATTGCTATGAAATCAGACATAATGTCTGATTTCTTAAGTTGTGGTTGAGCTAGTTTGACTTCGACACAACTTGGCTGATTAGATGAGCTGAATGAAAATGAAAATGAAAAAACAACACCTGCGAAGAAACGCGATACAGAGGAACATAACATAACCTACTGCCAGCTAGTGTTTCGGAAGTGTTATTGCAGAGCAACACAAGCAGCACGCAGAAGTATAAATGCACTGCTACGAGCAAGGCATAAGCCGTGGGTCAAGACGATCCCAGAAGTATAAATCAGCCTTAAGTACAAATATAATTAAATCACTTAATTGCTTCAGGATGTCCCAAAACAAATCAATTGTGTGAAACCAAGCATTATTTACAGTGTATCGCCATATAATGTAAAATATATATATATATATATATATATATATATACACAAAATAAAATTACAAATAAAAAAACTTGTTGTGTACTGATATTACTTTTTTGTGCGATTATGGTAATGAGATGTATTTTTTTACATTCACAAAAAGTATAATGTGGTTTTTGAGGACATATTAACTCGAGTACCATGACAATATCATGGTAATATCATTGCATTCTAAAAACTGTATTACCATTGTACATTGTACCAGTGTACAGTAATAAACTATTCTTGTATGCGATTATGGTGATAGTACATTTGTGAAATCATGCATGTTGCCAGGGAATTTTGTCTAAAACACAAACTTAATTTGTGGCTAGTTTGTAGATTGTGGCAAGTATTGGATAGTGTGTAAGGTTTAGAAGTGAGGGGGTGTCTAACGTAGTGCCTAAAACTGAAACAAACATCCCGAAACTACTAAATTTGCTGTAATTTATACTGTAATCGCCTTTTAAATATATCATTCACATATATTAACTGGCAGCAAAGTGGTGCATTGAGTAGTACAATCACCTCACAGGAAGAAGGTCTCTGGTTCGAGACTCAGCATCAGGTGAATTGGGTAAGCTAAACTATCTGTAGTATTTGTGTGTGATCTTTCCCAGTGATTAAAGTTTCAGCTGGAGGGGCATCAGCTGTGTAAAACGTGGTGGATAAGTTGGCGGTTACTTCCGCTGTGGTGACCCCAGATTAATAAAGGGACTAAGCCGAAAAGAAAATGAATGAATGAAATTATATTAACTGAGTTACCTGTTAAACAGCCAACAGTGTAGTTCAAATAAATGGAACAATATTTATCATCAATGTATAAAGTAGATTCCCTCTGTGGATTTATAAAGGAGGATACAGACATCTCTTCAGAGGCTAATACAGACACACTGTCTCTTTCCTGTTGTTTTGCTTCCAGCTCTCTTTCCTCACTGTGGAACTGCGTGTCAGAAGACAGTCCAACTTCATGTGCCCAATGCTTTCCTTCTTGCGCTCTCTCACTTTTTGAGTGTGCACTGAATATAGGTCACCTCATATAACTCCTGTCTCAACTTATAGAGCGCAAACAGGCATGTAACTGCAAGAATGCACACACACACACACACACACACACACACACACACACACACACACACACACACACACACACACACACACACACACACACACACACACACACACACACACACACACACACACACACACACACACACACACACACACACACACACACACACACACACACACACACACACACACAGGCTGGCCACAGATGACCAGAAATAAAAACAACAAGAAAGATTTATGGGCTTTCAGTGTGTGTGTATGTGTGTGTGTGTGTGTGTGTGTTTAAGAGAGAGAGTAAGAGAGAGAGATGCAGGACTACTACCCTCATATCTTGCCAGTGGGAAGCATTATATGGTCCCCACAAGAGGAAAACTGCTTGATATACAGACTAAATAATGTCTTGCTGAACATCTAAAAATGCAAAAAGTTTAGGAGTATTTAGAGTAGAGGGAGAAAAACAGCATCATCATAGAATATAACAGTAGAAGATCATGAAAAGCTACATCATGAAAGTGTTTAATGACTTTGTCATACAAATTTGTCCCAGGACGTTAGTTAAATATTCTTTAATCTCAAATTGGAAACTATTTGATTTGGAAAAATATTTGCAAATGACTTTGAGGCACAATTTTTTTTTTTTTTTTTTAACTATAAAAGAAATCTACACGCGCATGCACACAAACACACACACTTTTAAGTTATACCTTGGACCCCTGTTTGCATTCAGAACTGCCTTAAAGAGCCCCTATAATGGGTTTTTGAAAATGACTTTCCATCCAGTGAGTAAAAGCACTAAGTGAATAAAAATTCATTTAGTATAATTAAAATTGTTGCTTCGTTTTATGTAGTTTGCAAAATATGTATTCAATTATGTGTTGTAACTTGTAATCCGGCGGTTTGTAATCACCTATATTTTATAGATTAGTGCCTGTACTGTATCTCTCAAGTTAAATCTGTATGGGGCTGTTTACATATTGCGTCCAAAACCACATTTAAAATGTGATGCATCCTTCTTCCTTTACCGATTTAATTGCGTTTCTGAACTTGCGATCAGCTCTGCGCTAAGGAGGGGTTTGGGAACAAATTAATAGCTGAACAAATCATACAGTAGTCGTTGGGATAATTCGATAAAAAGAAGCACACATTATAAGACAAAGAGGTGTTTTTTGATCTTTCATGCCTGTTGCTGGAGACCCCCCAAGACCAAAATATAATCTTTTATTATGCATAATAGGGGATCTTTAAATTTCCATGGCATGGATTCAACAAGGTGCTAAAATCATACGTCTTGAGATTTTGCTCAGCTTCACATCCATGATTCGAATTTCTCATTCCAGCAAAATTCCCAAAAGTGCTTTCCTGCATTGAGAACTGGTGACTGAGGAGGTCATTTGAGTTTAGTGAACTCACTGCCATGTTCAAGAAACCAGTTTCAGATAATGAGTTTTGTGAAATGGCACATCATCCTGCTGGAGGTAGCAGTCACAAGATATATATGCAAGTTACAAGATATATATATATAGTGGTCTTACAGCAGCAACCAAGGTTATATTAGATCAGCAATTATGCATGCGTCCCCTGCAGATGGACAATGAAATTGCATTTTTAAGCAGCATGTCCACCATTTTTTGTTTTGTGCCAGTATGCATCATGTAGCATAGTTTCACAATTTCAGATTATGTTTTTACATCCAATTTTGTAACAATACAATCAATTTAAAATCACCTATTATAATGTCATCTACCCATTATAATGTGTATTGTCCTCTTGTGGATCATGACTAAAGTGCAGTTGTTGCATCTAATTTGAAAGCTCTGCATTTTTAGCCTATGATGCACATTTTGCTCATGCTCTTTTTTATACTTTCTAAATTAAAAAAACAAACAAACAAAAAAAACCAAAAAAATTAGTTAGTAAAAAGAATTGGCCATGGCTAATTATAATAGGTGCATCACTAATTTTGAACTTCAACAGAAAACTTCTCTACCACGTAAACAAGCCAAACGCACTGAATTTCTGTCATAAGACCAGCTTATTAGAGATTGATTAGACATCAGTGGCTCTCAAGTATGTTACTGAAGACCCTTCAAACACTACATGTTTTGCATGTCCTCTTATTCAAACACACCGGATTCAACTCATCAGCTCATTAGCAAAGACTCTAGTGCTGCATCTGAAATTGCATACTTCAGTACAAAATACTGTACTATGGTAAAACATTACGCGAGTAACTCCAACACCCTCCAAATCACACCTGATGAATAGTCCATAGTAGTCATGAAAACCTTGATTAATTGGATGTTTGATGAGGGTTGGAGCGAAACGGTGGAGAGCTGTGGCCCTCCAGAAATTGAGTTTGAGACCTATGCACTAGACACTTTTTTATGAACACTCCATGTTTCAGGAAATTCTTATGGCTCATTTCCACTGTGGTACAATACGGTACAGTATGGTTTGGTGCATTTTTATGGCCCTTTCCACTGTCAAAGGGTACTTAAAAGCGAACCGTACTGTACCACTTTTTGGTGGCCCAAAGGGTACCTTAAGGCAGAGCAAGAGGCGCAGATGAACACTATTGGGTTACAGCAATATGTCACACGCAGAAGCAAGAGAATGAAAACAAAGGAAGCGCTATTTTTTATTTGATTTTTATTTATCAGCGAATTGGTCATATGTGAGCTCATAGACAGAGCAGCTGATCAACATGAATTTAAAATGCTTCAGTGTCCCTGTATCTGCGTTTGTACTTGGTGAAGAGAGGTGAAATGAAGACCTTCATGACCCAATCACAGTCATCTGTTCTGTTGAGCACGTGAATACAGTAGCCAATCAGCTGTGTTTTAAGAACATGCTCAACATTGCTAAGTGGGAAATGGACATTTTTTTAACTCAATACTTTCGACAACACTATTGTAGTAGACTTTTTTATTCCATATGCACCAAACAACTTTATATTAGCACCCCATATTTATTGGAAAACATTGTGTAATTCTGAGTGTGCTTGACAAACCACCTGTAGGACACAAAATAACCCTTCCATATGCTTGAATTAGAGAGAATTTGTTTTACTTCATTTGCTATCCTTGTGGAAATGCTATGTAGGCAAAAACCTGACATACACACACACAAAGTCCTCACAGTGACTTTGATTGCCCTACATTTTTTTTTACTTATTTTCCTCCTCAAAACTTTTGAAGGAACTACCATTCCAATGACTGAAAAAAATACATCTTTAAGGAGTGGGGTTGGTTTCTAGTACAATTTGCTTTTCGGAATAGACATTTATAACACGTCTTTGTTTAAAGAGCCAAGTACATGCACAGTTTATGTATCAGTGTCAGTACTTTTTACAAGCCTGATCGATGTATACATAACATCTGCACACAAAACTCTGCTGTGGCTTTTTGAAAAATCTATATGCTTCAGGGTAGAGAAACATTAAAGCAAGACAGCATCTGGAGAGCAGAGCAGGACATACAGACACACAATGTCTACACCCAATCGTGCATACAACATGATCCGCGGCCAACAGCCTTGCTCACAACTATAAAACAGTTTGAGATTCGAAGAAGGCGCTGGCCTGCAAACTCAGAGGATATGCAACCCTAAGTGCACACAACTGAGCAGTTACTTGAAGAGCTTGCCAGTAACCTCTTTGACCGAGCAGAACCCAGTGACCTGCATAATGCCACTAAGGACAAAAATTGCCTGTGCAATGTGATGAACTGATGCCATTCAATATAAAGTATTGTATAAAACAGGGGGACCTTTCAGGTACCAAATTAACTTTCCATTCTTACCTGGGTGATTAGGAGAGGTCCGAGTGGATGACTGAAAGCTTGAACCAATGAGATTGGATGGTCTGTGAGATGAGGTGCGGTCAACATTGTCCTGAAAGAAAAAAAGGAGAAGGTCAGAGAGTTCAAAAAGTCTTTATTCCATCACCAATTTAGTCTTTACACCTCAAGAAATGAGAACATCATACTCCAAATTTATCACAGAAATTGACATTTTTTTAAAGGAATCAATCATAGTGAAAATGTAAGTCTGTTTTGAATTGCTCACCAATATGTAGCAGAAAAAAAGATTGCTACTTGCTACTACTTATTCTGATGGATACAACAAAGTCATTAGGAAGTTTACAGCCACTTTATTTAAATGACTTCAGCAGATCTGCAGCCACATGACATCACTAGTCTCTTGCATTGCTCTGCTGTAATCTTAAGTAACTCCTCTACCAGTCTATTTCACATTTCAGTGACTGTAGTGGACTCTTAGCCATAACTTTGTCAACAAATATTTTCCAGAAATTTTCAATGAGGTTTAGATCAGAACTCTGCGTGATTGGATGATACAGGGGATGGAGGGCAAATTGCAGAGTGAGCTTCTGATTTTATTTCACTCTGCCATTTACTCAAACGAGGCAAGTCAAGTTTATTTATATAGCACATTCCATACACAGGCGTCACAGTGGCGCAGTAGGTAGCACAATCGCCTCACAGCAAGAAGATCGCTGGTTCGACCCTTGGCTGGATCGGTTGGCATTTGTGTGTGAAGTTTGCATATTCTCCCCGTGATCATGTGGGTTTCCGGGTGCTCTGGTTTTACTCACAATTCAAAGACATGCGCTATAGGTAAATTTAATAAGCTAAATTGGCCTTAGTTTATGTGAGTGAATGCAAGACTGTATGGGTGTTTCCCCAGCGTTGGCTTGTGGCTGGAAGGCCATCAGCAGCGTAAAACATATGCTACATAAGTTGGCAGTTGATTCCGCTGTGGCGACCCCTGATAAATAAAAGGACTAAGCCGAAAATAAAAAAAAATAATAATTTCATACACAATGGTAATTCTATACAAGGTACAGGGGTTTGACAAACTTAAACACTTGGTTATTGACCACAAAAATTCGTTAGTATGGTGTAGGGCCTCCTTTTGCTGCCAATACAGTATTAATTTGTCTGGAGAATGACGAATAAATCTGGGGAATTTTGAGTCATTCTTCTTGCAGAATAGTGGCCAGGTCACTATGTGATGCTGGTGGAGGAAAACATTTCCTGACTCATTCCTCCAAAATAATCCAAAGTGACAAAACGTTTGAAACAATGGGTGCACATGGTCCTCCCTCCAAAATGGTTCAGTAGTCCTTGGCAATGACACGCTCCTCTAGCACAAGCATTGGACTGAAAGAATGCCATTATATTGCAACCCAAACCATCACTAGTCCACCCCTCTGAGCATGCAACCATCAGGGTGGTACACTTCTTTGGGCCCTCTCCACACTGTAATTCTCCCAGATCTGGGAAAGTCAGTGAAGGTGGACTCATCAGAGAACAAAACATGTTTCACATGGTTTGTTCTCCTGGTACCATTGAAACCAACATTTGGCAACTACTCCCCAGCCATGTATATTGACCAAGAAGAGCTTCAGCTTCAGAGCTGAGATGCAAACTTATTTTTGCCGTGAGGTTGCCACTTGTGGTTTTATGTTTTTTGGATAAAATATGGCTAAGATGTGGTTTGTCCTTTTTAATGGTATGCTAAGATTACCCTGGATGTGTCACAAATATTTGCTGCCTTGTTATAGATTCGCCAACAAGGCACGCACCTAAAATCTGTCCTCTTTTAAACTCTGATATGTCACCCATAATGTTGTGTGCATAGCAATATTTTAAGTAAAACTGTGCTATTAATAAGTAATGTGTATTTATACAGCACTTTTAACGTGTATGGACACATGCTTTACAATCATATAGGGGAGGTCTCCCCATTCCACCAGCACTGAGCAGCAAGCACTTGAATGATGCAACAGCAGCCACAGAACAATAGCAACAGTGAGCTGTGAAAGAGCCAATTTTGTGAACGGGTATGATTGGGAGGCCATCTTAGGAGAGTCAGAACCTCAGTTTAACATCTCTCCTTAAAGGGCACCCACTGACAGTATGGTGTCTTCTTCCCTTTACTGGTGCATAAGGACTCACAAAGACTGCAGGTTGAGCACCCATTGCTTACCAACACCACTTCCAGCAGCAACCTATAGTTTTTCCCATGTAGACTCCCATCCAGGTTTCGACCAGGCTCAGCCCTGCTTAGCTTCCGTGAATAACCAGTCTTGGGCTGCAGGGTGACATGGCTCTAGCTAATTATTACTCAGCTAATTAAACCTTCACACTCTGCTCTTAATGGTGGAATGTGCAATCAATTAAGAAGGACCTGGCCAAATTTAGCCATGAAACTTTGAACTAAATTGGCCAGTGTTTCAGTTCCATTTTCCAACCTCTGTTTAATTTTTCTTATTTCGTCAAAAAATAAATAACAATAACAATCTGCAAATTTCCCATTGTCTCAAAAATATCTGTATACACACACCTTGTAAGAGAAATAGAGTCAAAATGTTGTAGAATGCACGCTAGACCAATATCTGGGGCTGTAATTTTCTCACAGAGATGCACTAAAAATGAAGACGACAGCTTGGAGCATGCGCAAAGATCTTTAGGGTCCTTAATTCTAATTTATGCATCCTTGTTTCCTTATCCTTGTGTCTTAGCTCCCCCTCCTTGGGATGTAAGAGAAGGACGCAAGGAAAGCGTGTAGGGACAGAAGATTTAAATCAAGTGAAATTATATATCCTCAATTCCATTAGGATAGTCCACCTTCCACTTCAAAGCATCCTTGTTTAATGCACCACTGATCCTGCTTGCACATCATGACACTTAGATATTAAAACAATGTACTTATACTGTAATAGTTTCAAGCTCACAGCATACCACATTCCCAGTTATTAACAGCCTTTTATTTGTGCTGAAAAGTATGTTATACAGCAAAGTCAAAGGAACTTTTAAAACATAAATCACATTTACTACAACAATCCTACTTCATGACTCCTCAGGAAACTTTCTCCTCGATTCTTGCTTCATGTGGTGCAGTTCAAAAACCGAGGTGTCTTTCAAGATGCTGAGCACCCCTTGTTCACATGTAGTCTGTTTGTTGTTACTGTTTATTGATTCTGACAAAGGTTTGAGACAGAGTGAGGACAACATCACTTCACAAAATACACAGATTGGCTACAAACACAAAAATGCAAGGGTGCATTTTAATATTCAACCACTCTGTGACTCAGTTTAAAGAAAAACAATTGTTTCAGGCTCCTAAACGCTGGATTAGTCTAGACGAAACTCCCGATAGAATTCCATTTTTAAAGGGTACCAATTTTACCCTTTTTTCAAGATTTAAGATAAGTGTTTTGTGTCTCCAGAATGTGTCTGTAAAGTTTTAGCTCAAAACACCCATCAGATTACTTATTATACCTTTCAGAACAATGGAATTGTCTGCTCTGAACACTATGTAGCTGTTTTTGTTGCCTGTGCCTTTAAAGCTAGTTCTTTCTGGCCACAGTTCCCACATGCCTATCAGAGTGTGTCTGTGTCAGATAAACAGCACAGTGACAGACATGAAGGAAGCAGATCTTATCTAACGTTTGTGAGAAATACTACAATACGAACTCTCAATGACTATTTAATGTATTTGTTGTGGAGTTAATTTAAGCCTTTCTGCCACGATGAGTCACACACAATGTTGTTACAAAGTTCGCGTACACACACAGGATGCGCACTTAACTTTTGCACAGCTTTGCACTGCTGTAGGGAAATCTGTTAGGTTAATCTACAAAATAAACCCGATTAAATGTCCACAAACGGGGATTGAAGTGTCTTTTTTAGAATTGTACTGACATGCAGCTGAGGTCATAAAGACGGTAAAATCACTGTAATTCATTACAAACATGCACCGTTTTAAAAACAGTTAAAACTTGTAAAACTCATTCTTGATTATATTTGGTCATGACTGATAATCACAAAGAGATGAAC
>NC_141039.2:26207500-26287500 GCF_052040795.2 Danio rerio
GTATATTTCAGTGCACAGTCCATAATTTTCTCTTATTGTGTCATTTTCAGACATGATCAGGCAAGTTTGAAACATTTTATATAAATCATGTGTATATTATATTTTTTTATATCTTAGCGAAGATGTAATCATGTTCATTCAGATAGCATCTATGAAGACGATCAGAATGGATTGTTCTCAGATAAATCTCTCCATACACAGTAGTTGTTGATTTTAAATGCACTTTCTTCCTGAAGAGCCCTTGACATGTAGCGACTCTGTGTTCCTCATCTGTACGTGCCCTCATGAACGCTGCGTTCAGAGTCTGTCTGTTCCCACAATGCCTGCTGTCCCTCGCTCACCTCACACACCGTACACTGAAGTAGCAGACCTCCACATGCCCCAAGGCACTCTTTATCTCTTCAAACGAAATTAGGAAGAGCAGCAAAAGGACAAAGAGAGGCAGAGAGAGACAGACTGATATGGCTGGAGAGACATCTTCATTGTTCTCCTGCCTCCATGGCTGAGGACCTTGAGATGTTGTTATCTCACATAAGGGCAAATAAGGATGCAGACATGGCCTTGAATTGAGGTTATTTTTTTTTTTTTGGGAGGGAAAGATTTTTTATCTGTAAAATGGCAAAAGCTAACACAGAAATGACAAAATGCTCAAAAGATACAAGAAATTGGGAGAAATTATTCAAATAATTTGAATATTATTTGATCTAAAGAGCAGTTCCATTTATATTGAGGTTTATTTTCTTTGCGCATTAGTTTGTTGGAACTGTAATACATAATAAAATTATGTTTATTCCATTGTCTGCTGATTTTTTTTATTCTGATTGGCTGTATGGTGTGCAATAAAATTGTTTATACAGCAGTTCTGTCTGGTTCTCGAATCTGATTGGCTGAGCTCGTACAGCCTATTCACTCACTATTTTGGAGATGTAGCGTCCATCAGCCTATCAATGAGCAGAGCAAATACTGTTAAATTGTCTATCCACAAGATGGCGACAGAGGCATAATAAACTCTTAAGGCCGATTTATACTTCTGCGTCAAATGCACGCGTATGCTACGGCGTTGACGCATAGCCCTATAGTTAAAGCCCTCATAGTTAAAGTTGTTGCACGTCCGCCGGTTCCTGCCTCAAAACGAGCGAGCCACTTGTACATTCAGGAAGCGTTCAGGAAAAGCAAAACACCAGCGAAGAAACTCGTCACAGAGGAACATTTACACCTCACTACCAACTAGCGATTTGAAAGTGTTAATGCAGACCAACATAGACAGCGCGCAGAAGTATAAATGCACAGCTACGCGCGTTGCATGCGCCGTGGGTTACGCCGGTCACTTGATGCAGAAGTATAAACCAGGCTTTAGGAGAAAAGCAGAATCATTATTAAACTAGTAAGTGACTTTCTAAGTCGATCTCTCTCTCTCTGTTTTATGTTGTTGTGTTGTATTTATACCATAGTAGTTGTAGTCTATTGAGTGTGAGATGGGACTCACAAATCAGGAATGTATGGTTATTGTGTTGGCCACTCTTTGTATAACCCAAAGATAATTTTTGCTTGGCCACCTGTTTGTTTCTAATGCGTCTCCTGTTTTCGTTATTGAAGACTAGTTCTGTAAAAAGAAAGAAAGAAGAAATGCCCGCATGTGTTTGGCATTTTTACTTATCGCAAACGCAACAGTAATCTGGTAGTGTTGGCGCTGCTTTGGCTTTTTCAGGATTAATTATTGTGATATCCCGATTGCAACAGAGAAACATTGGGAAATCTATGTAGACTGATGGCATTTAATGACGTTTAGCCTTAGAATTTAAAATTGTGGGGAAAATCACCTGTTTTTGTCAACACTTTAGACATTACACTAGAAAATCATTCAAATACTATCTTTAAAGTGACGATTGTGAAGTAGCAACAGTGTCAGCTGTTCTGATGTCAGTTGCCTCGTGTCAATGTACACTTCCCACCAGTGGCGATATACAGCCATATTGCACTGCTACTCGTGGGATATAGTCATTTAAAGAGCCCATATTATACATGAAATAGGGTCATGTTTTGGTTGTAAGGGTCTCCAACAACAGTCTAACATGCATGCAAGGTCAAAAAACACTTTCATTATCTCGTAATCTTCATTTATTTTTACCTAATTATCCCAGCGACTCCCGTATGAATCGTCCAGTGATTCATTTGTTCCCAAACCTCTTCTTAGCGTGAAGCTAATCTGCGCTGATTGGACCAATGACAGTCTGTTGCGATTGGGCGACACTGACTGCCTTTAGCGCGAGACTGAGTAAAATGCCCAGCAGTTAATTAACAATATAAAAGTAGTCAGAGTGCATACACGCTTCATAGTGTAAGGCGTGGATTTTGGCTGCCAGTGGGTGAATATAAATACAGACAATGGACTTGAAAATACCGACCACTAACTATTTTTTGAGCAAAAACTCCCAAGAACTGGCGAGGAGATCTCCTAGCTTGTCACACTCTGCTCTTTTCACACACACACACACACACACACACACACACACACACACACACACACACACACACACACACACACACACACACACACACACACAAAAACATTGCCCTCCTCCTCGAACGACAACGCACACACACACCACACACACACACACACATAACCCTCCTCGGACGACAACGCACACACACACACACACACACATTACCCTTGGAGGAGGAGGAGGACACCGCAGACACATACACACATTACCCTCCTTCACGGAGGTCCGTAAACAAAGCAGCATGCGTCGCGTTTTTAATGTGGCTTTATAGCGAGTTAACCTGATACAGTACACGCAGTAATAATAATAATAACAAATCACAACTAAATACATTTGCAAGCTAGAGTAAACAAGGCAACAACTTTAATCGCACGTACTTACACTTGAGAATTGGAGGAAGAAACAGATCCAAGTTCTGACATTGTCCATCAGTTGTCTTTACTGATCCTTCCTTTAACAAACTGCCAATGAAGTATTCTTTGTAGCTTGTAGTTTCCAGAAGCATTCGAACTGCTCAAGGCTGGGCTACAATGCAGAGGTTTCATCTTTGGGTAGAGACTCAATAATATCCATCTGCATTTTGCAACTTCATTTGACCGGCGTGTGTGTGTGTGTGTGTGTGTGTGTGTGGCTTTTTGTGTGTTAGAGGGTGGGGCCGCAGGGTTCAAATCTCCTGGGTTTGGACGCACAACTACTTGGTTTCGTTGTCACGTCATGGCGAAACACCTAATGACTCGTTATCAAGATGACTCATTTAAAGCACTATGAGTCGACTCTTTTATAGATGAATCAACAGTTTTAAACACTGTACACTTACAGATTTAAGATACAGCTGGATATTTCACTTCACTTAGAGCTGTGTTACACACTACATGGAAGGGCATTTTCAAAAACCCATAATATGGGCTCTTTAATAGTTAGTTTCAGTCTGTTTAGATCAGTTTGAAATTAATGTGCTAGATTAGAAATAACCATAGCTACTTAGTGACCGTTACTGGAGCTGGGTCTATTTTGATGGCAAATATGTTTGCTTAAAAATAAGTGTGAAGAGGAAGCTAATACATGTTAGTGTAAGCTATACTATTATAACTGATGGAAATTTGCTCAAATATTGTACTGTAAAGAGCAAAACTAGTTTTAACTTGTCTATTACATGTAATCATCAACACTTGCTGGGCATTAAAGGATTTTAAATGCACTTTCTGGAGGCAGCCGCAAAATCATTCAATTATGGGCAAGTCACTGCTTATGCTGTAGTTACTAATATTCATTAAACTGTATTGATTCTTCATTGATTTACTCACTTTCCTTCAGATTATTCCCTGCTTTATCAGGGGTTGCCACATATACCCTTCCATCTGCAATCCAGCAATGAGTGTACACCCCTCAGTGCTAAGAAACACCCACACACCCTCTCCAATTCACACTCTCATGCACTAAGGCCAATCTGGTTTATCCGATTCACCTATAGAGCTCAGGAATTTATATCATGGTGAGTTGTGATCAGACTTTTTGGACAAATGTGGAAGCACACAATGCAAACCAATGGAAATCACAACAGAAGAAGCTGACCGTTTTAAAGTAATCACTTTAAAAAAAAAACATCTCCCAAACACTCAGAGTAAAATGGCCTAATGTGAATATTATTTTTAAAATGCTCTTTGTGTCTTGCGAATTTAAAAAAATATGCATTCCATAACATTCAGTCTCCAGCGGTGGAGTGTAACTTGAGAAGCAGGGCTCAGATGTGAATATGCAAACTTTACACAGATAGGCCTCCTGGTCCAGCGACCTTCTTTATACATTTATTAAAACAAAATAATTCATAAAAATATTAATTAGATTGAAATAAACAGAATTACTTTTTAATATTAAATTTTAAATTCGAAAACAAATGTATGTAAACGTGATTATTAATTGGTTAAAATAATAAGAAAATACTCTAATCAGAAAAGCAATATTAAACTTGTAGCAATACTAAACAGTAACGCTGTCGCCTCAGAGCAAGAAGGTTGCAGCTGGTTCGAACCTCAGCTGGGTCAGTTGGCATTTCTGTAAGGAGTTTGCATGTTCTACCCATGTTGGTTTCCTCCGGG
This sequence comes from Danio rerio, assembly GCF_052040795.2. Taxonomy (NCBI): domain Eukaryota; kingdom Metazoa; phylum Chordata; class Actinopteri; order Cypriniformes; family Danionidae; genus Danio; species Danio rerio. The sequence continues at coordinate 26,212,104 of NC_141039.2, forward strand.
TGCTCCAGTTTCCCAAAAGTCCAAAGACATGCGCTATAGGTGGATTGGGCAAGCTAAATTGTCCGTAGTGTAAGTGTGTGAATGGGAGTGTATGAGTGTTTCCCAGTGATGGGTTGCGGCTGGAAGGGCATCCTCTGAGTAAAAAAGGGACTAAACCGAAAAGAAAATGAATGAATAAATGTATAACCATTTTTTTTAAATAATATTAATTACAATATAAATGAATTTAGAATATTTCTAAATGTGTTTATAATAGAAAATATGTTGATACATTTTAGATTTTAAGATGAAGGTCCATATACAGGATTATATTTGGGCGTCTATAGCAGATTTTTTTATATTTAATAAATTTGCAAAGATTTCAAACATCTTTCACATGTAATTATTGGGTATTTGATGAATTTCTGAAAAAAAAACAAGACTTAAAAAAAACAATGCAGAAAAAGCGAAGAGCTCTATATATTAAAAACAAGGTGAACATATTTCTTTTTCTTTCTTTCTTTCTTTCTTTCTTTCTTTCTTTCTTTCTTTCTTTCTTTCTTTCTTTCTTTATTTCTTTCTTTCTTTAAGAAGAATCCTGTTCTTGGAACCAAACATGACAGCAAAACGTACAGCTTTGGCATTTTGTGCTTGAGGTGGAAAAATATAGGCTAATTTGCTGAAATCACAGCTGTAACCTTTTCAAATGATATCATAAAACACCACCATTTCCTAAGAAAAAGACCCTCTTATTGTTGCCTCTGCCATAATAATGAAATATGCTAGAAAACGATGCCCCATGGCACACTGAATATTCATGCGTCTATGCTTGTGTGTAAACGAAAGCGTTCACATGCTGGTTGTAGGAGGAATCAGGCCGGTGTGTCACTGTGTGCGGAGACACGTCTGCGTCACTGAAATCATTGCTCGCTGACGAGGGTTATTGTGCTCCGCATAGCAACAGCTTTATGGTTTCACTCACTCCCCCGCAAAGCGCCCACTTGGCTGGAGGGAGACACTGTCAGAAACACCCAGCTGCCCCTTCGTCCTTCTCCATCCGTTTCTGCTGCCTTTTCTGTACTGAAGAATAAAACTATTATAATTACTTGCGTAGTAAACTCACATACTCACATCTGCATGATCTGCTAAAAACTTAAACCCTCATAAAATTTGTAATGGTTTAAATGGATAGCCTACTGGAGATTGTTTTGGTTTTAGTGGAATGGAATGATCTTTTGGCATTTTTTTATTTTCTGTGGTTGCATGTTAAAGCCAATAATTTCTAATGGAATATACCTCAAGCTTTGTCTTTTCACTATATTAGAAATATACACTAAATATAGACTATTACTAAATAAGATAATACATATGTTTACTTTGGCATTACACTACAAATAATCATTGTCCTCAAATATCCAGTTTGCTTATTCTTTTTTTTTCTTTACAAGCAAGCACACAATATAATTGGGAAAAAATCTTTACATAGTGCCTGCAAAATTAATGGCCACCAGTCTTTAAGATTCCTCTAAAAAAATCAGGGGATGCCACAGCAGGATGAATCGCCAACTTATCCAGCATATGTTTTACCCAGCAGATGCCCTTCCAGCTGCAACCCAGTACTTGGAAACACCCAAACACTCTTATTCACACACATACACTACGGACAGTTTAGCTTACCCAATTCACCAATAGCGCATGTTTTAGGACTATGGGGAAAAAAATGTGAACGCAGGGAGAAGATGCCAACTCCAGAAATGCTAACTGACTCAGGCTCGAACCAGCGACCTTCGTGCTGTCAGGCAATATAGCTAGCCACCATGCCACCACACCGCCCTCCTTTTGCGTTCAACATATGTGTTCAGAACAAACGGAGGCTGAATAAATGATGACAGAATTTTCATTTAAGGGTGAACAATTTCTTTAAGAGCCTTTATTGATGTGTTTTATGTTTAGGATTTAAGAGTTAATGGGCTCTATTTTGACAATCCAGGGGCAAAATCCAAGGCGCAGGACACAAAAGCAATAAGGGCATGTCGGGACGTACTTTTGCTATTTTAAGGACGGAAAAACTTGTTTTGCGCCATGGTGCATGGTCTAACAGGGTTGAGCTTATTCTCTTAATGAGTTAAAGGTGTGTTTTGACAATAAACCAATCTGAGTCTCATCTCACGTTCCCTTTAAGAGTCAGTTGCTTGTTTTTAATAAAACAAATATAAATATGCATATAATAATTAATACTGCTAATAATAATTACATTTTACAAAAGCAAATTATCATGAATAAACTAAAAAAGCCCCCCGAGATGAAGAAGGCATGAAGGCTGTGGTTTTTATATTTATGCAGGGTAGAAAAAAAAATTATATATATATTTTAATCCTCTAATTCTTTTTCATTTGCAAAGATATTTGCGTATTGCTGTACATCCTGTGTGTAATAAACAATGTTTAAGCGAGGCGCACAACTAACGCGCTCTGCACTGGACTTTAGACCTCCTCTCTGCTGGTCTATTGAACAGTAAATTTTAGTTCCTCAAAATAGCAATGTGCCAGCAATGTGCCTTAACCCACCTCCTTTTTTTTAGACCAGAACGTCTATGGGCGCACATATGAGCTCAAATCATTTGCTATTTAAACAGCGTGGTGCAAAACGTCAAAATGGCTCTTGCGTCGAGCTTAAACTAGCAAACAACAATTGCATTGCGCCTTGCGCCGCATTGCACCGGGTGTATGATAGGAACCAATGAGTGTGAAGAAAACAAGTCAAATACATTTTCCCAATTTTAAAAAAACAATGTTTTAATAATATGTTAATACCATAAGATTTGATATATAGATAATTTCAAACTGATGTCATTGGCCCATGAAAATTTCCTGCTTGCTGTCAATCTATTTCAGATCTGTAACAAGAGGCAACTTGTTAAAACACCTGCCATATGATTATTTATCAATATGTGGAGCTTTTTGGATTCTCGGAAGCTATAGAAATTAAAAATGTAAACCAGGAAATATGTTAGGAGCGTTGTTTTTGTTTAGATCCCTCAAAATGATCCATACAGTAATGTACGACTGACATCTTTTATGGATAAAAAGAGATACTTTTGTAATACTGAAATAGTGGTCTTTTAAAATATGTCAAATGAAACTTGAAAAGTGAGAAAATCGCACACATTTGATCAGTATTGCATAAATTCAAGCTTCGGTTGACAGACAATTTTACAAAGAAACAGAAAAATCTTTTTTTTTTTTTGCATATAAACAACAACACCGTATCATCAGCAACCCCTATTAATGGCGATGTGTGAACTGACTAAATATGCTGTATTATGCATGTCAGGACAGTTGTATGCAATGTCTCTTTGTAAAGAAGCACTTTTCGCCTGTGCACATATACATTATATGACAGCGCAGTGAATAGAAACAATTAGGATGCCATTAACTGCTTGTGCATGTCCATAGACTGAACGTGTACTATACATATGAATGGCATCATCGTTTACCCCCACTGACGAAGGTACAGAATTTGTCCCATACATAAGCTCATTTGTCCTATTTTAGACTTATTATGCCACCATAAGTTATTAGAATAACCCACCGAAAAAGGCTTTAAGACCAAGCGGAATGTGGTGCAAGTAAACTTTCACTGTATTATTGCAAAAGAGAAAACATTTAATAAGTAACTTTTGTTCCAAATCTTGGACCCTATTTCTGAAAAAAAAAAGACCTAAAAAAGTTGTGAAGCACCAAAAGCACCCATTTTAATTCTTATTTGGCTATTGTTGTTATCCGTGAATTTTCAAATGTACAAGAAAAGCTAGAAACATCGAGAAGCTTTACATTATTATTATTATAGTCAAATTCTGAGACTGAGGAAAGTTGAATGTGCTGGCCAGTTTGTTTTTTGCCTGATAAATTAGAATAGGCCACAATTTTACATTTAAAACAGACCGCTATTTCCCCCCTAGTGATATTATCATGAAGTAGCCTTAAATAAGTAGCCTTCATATTTCTTTATTCTAAATCTTTAGAAAATGTTTTTGGTACATCAAAAAGTGTGACAATCAAACAAGCTAATCCAGCAAAAAAAAAAAGAGTTGCTTAAAAAGAAACTAAAATGCAATATTTGAATCTCATAATTTAATAGAAAATTAATTACACCACTTTTCGATTACTTTATAAAAGTAAAGTAACTAATTACATTTGATTACTTTTTGTTTACTTGTAAGTTTCTAATGGACATTTTCAACTAAATCATTTTCAAGCATTGAGACCAAGGACATGTTCCCCCCGGGATTTATGCCTGTGGATACGCTGCAAATCAAAAGCATCAGAATAGCACCGCTTTAATAAATGGCCTTAGCAGAAGGCATTGTGCATGTCAAAAACAGGCAAAGCAACAGATTAATATTATTCAACATATCCCAAATTTTAAAAAGAAAGTTTTTAGATGTAACCCCATTTGTAATCTTTAACATTTTCACAAGTAACTGTCATTTAATTACACATTTTTCTCAGTAACTGTAACAAATTACTGTTACTTTTATTTTGTAATTAATTTATGTAACGCAATTACATGTAACTAGTTACTCCCCAACACTGGTTATATTTACTTTTTTACCACTTCTGAATGTGCGCTTTGTTCTTGCTTTTTCCAACAAACGAGAAAGCAGATTTTGTGTGTGTGTGTGTGTGAGTGTGTGTGTGTGTGTGTGTGTGTGTGTGTGTGTGTGTGTGTGTGTCTGTGTGTGTGTGTGCGTTACATGTTCAATAAACAGGCCTGTGTAAATATTGACAACCAATGCAACAATGGGAGATATAAATGACTATAGCTGGGTTGAAATTGCCTACTACTCAATAGGTACTACATTTGAGTTTGGATGTACTACTTGGTCATCAGAAAAGTGCATACTATACACTTTAATTGTGAGTAGTATGAAAGAAACTTGGATGTACTACATCCGCCATTTTGTCATGATTATGTGAAGTACCTGTGTCAGTCGCATCGCTTCACTCCCATTCATTAATTCTCTTGCTGTGCATCATGGGATATCATATCATGTATTGGATGTGCACTTCAGAATCCCGCCGGAAGTAGGTCATTCAGGTACTTCTCAAATACTGTTTTGCGATTATTCGAACATACTACTCTGCTGAAATACTGGTTTTATCATACTATATGGGATGTATGTGATTTTGGACGCAGCCTATGCTTGTGCTTCTCAGAATAATATATGACATTGCCGACTAGGGCTGGTTGATTGATTGAAATCATCCTGTCAGGGAAGCAGGGTTTTGTGTTCAACAATTAGTTTCCTTTTAAGAACAGAGGACAATCTCGCTCAGAAACTCCAAACATGATGAAGTCCAGAAGAACAGAAAAAAACAGAAAAACAGTGAATAAACAGAAGATTTAACTACTGTCACTTATTCAACCTGACCAATAATCATACTACTGTGGAATCATCTTACAGAAGGATTTATTTCAAACATCCGACTAAGGTTATGGAGTGAGTTTACAGTAATGCTATTAGATGTAGCACACAGAGCTGTAGCTCATTTACAAGCAATGCTAGCTGTCCTTAACAGAAAATGATGATCTCCATGTCATTATCGTTCAAATAAATTGATTTCAATTGTAAACTCAAACTTTGTCAGTGAACTACGACTCTGTGTAGTAAATGCTGCTCAATCTGAAAATGTACTGGAGGTTCAGAACCAGCTTTACTAATAAAAATGCACATGAAAACCATCTTAGAATAATTACCCAGACCTAATGCCAACTATTGGCCTTGCATGCATAATAGGGTGCCATTAGTCATTTTTATGGACCAGTGTGAAAGGGAATTGCTTTGAAAATGTTTGTATTCAGCTTTTACTGTTGTGTAAACTTACCCTTAAATACATCCACCAATCATGGTCAACTTGAAGAGATATTTGCTTGCCAGCTTTGTGGATACCAGTAAATCCAGTAACATCTGAAATTTGTGTGTGGTTTTTGTACATTGTCTATTAATTATGCATTTGCCTGTGGTCTGAACTGTTCCAAAGTTAGATCTATTAGATGTGAGAATATCCCTGAACTAATGCACAAATCCTGAAGCCTGCATTTCAGGTATTTATACATGTTTAGATGTATCATTGCATCCATATTTAACAGAACTGCACATTTTATTGCAAGTAAAACATCAACACTGAAATTCAAATCTTTCATGTTTTATTATAAAACAATAACATAACAGTTTTGCACTTGCTATATATACACACACAACAATCTGGGTTTGACAGTTATTACCAATGCATCAAATGAAACAGTTAAGACTTGTATAAATACATTATACTATGTAAATTTAATAAACAACCGAGGCAAATATGAGCATAATTTGGAAATGCAACAATCCAGTAAATTACTTGATGTTTACATAACTAAAAACATGCTTTTATCAGTTTAACAGACCATAATACATATGCAAAATGACCTAATTTTCACTGAGAAATGCTACACTGTCACAATTTATGTTAGAGGCCGCATTTTGAAATGTGTCTGATTCAATTGCATAGGGACTAAGATGGATTCAGCTAACAATTGCACTTATTAGCTACGGTAAAACTTACAATTGTAGAAAGAGTGATCAGATAGTTTAAAATGTATATTAAACAGCGAGTTTCTATACTTCAATCTAAACTGAACATTCTTAGAACATTCAGGAATAAAGGACCATTCACACAAATCATCTGCATTCAAAAACTTATTATTATGGAACTGGAATGTCCGGTGCCTTAAACGTGATGCTCATGGTTTAATATGCAGAAAATGGACAAAAATGTGACCATTTTGTTAAAGTACCACAGATAAAATGCTGTGTGAATGGCCCCCAAGATTGTCAACTTGTAAAACTCCACTTGAGTTAAATAATCAGTCTTTGTTCCAATATGGATTCCATAAAGGGCTTATCCCTGATTCTTCTACCACTTTGAGGAGGAAATATGTAACTACTCAGTCCTTTTCCTTCCAAATACAGCAGACATGCTCCTCACGATACCTTTGAACCCTGCGGTGCCCTTCTTGAGCGCTTTTGCTTCTCGAATGAGCTCGAACAGTTCATGAAACACCATCAAAACACCATGGTACGTCTCGGCGGCGGACACCTCAAAAAACCCACAGTCCGCTGAGAGTGCCAGCAGCCGGCCCTCCTCACTGGACACTGTACGGCGGTGCTGGAGGTCTCGTTTATTCCCCACTATGATGATTTGAGCTGTGCTGGCCAGTTTTTGCTTGGCTTGTCGTATGCACTGTACTTGTTGCCGGACCACATTGAAGCTGGCACGGTCACAGATGCTGTAAACAAGGATATAGCCGTCTGCCCACTGCAACTGCCTGTCACTGATGTATCCGGACTCTTCGGCATTCTGAAACAACACAATGATTTGTTAACTTAATTCACTTCTGTACTCCAGTTGTTGCTAGTAAAGATAAATTAGGTACCAGCAGATGTTCAATTTTTAGTAATTGTCTATTAGCATAGCCTACAACTTTCCCAATAATTACAACATAATTCTTTATTTTTCTCTGTTGGTCAGTTTTAAGATACAGATATTTATGAGACACGTGTATATATGTAGCCTATATGACAAGTGATAATAACTGTAGGCTAAAACATACTAGAAGATAATTAATTTTAAATTTGTCAATACCAGCATGAAAAACATGTTTAGGCATTGATTTTATTTCTAAATGTGCAAAAAAGTTGCTTACCTGTGGGCAAAGCGAGTCCCATATGTTGAAGCAAATCTCACGGCCGTCGATCTTGTCAGTGTGGCTGTATATTGATTCTGTGAATGAAAAGAAACCTGTTGAGTCAAACTAGTTCTATTTCATTGCATCGCAAGTTAAAGTATCTTAAGTGATAATAAATAACCTGCTTACCTATATCTCCATATTCTCCTATGAACCTTCTTGTTAGGAAACGCACAGTGAGAGCTGTAATGGAAAAACAACATATCATTAGTCATCTAATTCACAGTATAAATGAATTAAGACATTATTAGATAAGGCTGCAGCACAACTTACCAGACTTTCCAACGTTTTCAGCTCCAAGTAACAAAATGTTAGCTTCCACTTTCTGCTGGTTGCCTTCCATGGTTTTGCTGCTGTAGCGATTGCGTGATTTCACTTGAACAACCATTGGTGGGTAGGTTAGTAAATACTGTCAGTTAAGTCCAACAGTAAGCAGGTGTTGAATCTAGAGAAGCGCATCCGAACGGCGCCGTTATATAGGCTCCTAGGCGGGGCTTCATGCGGGCTGACCAATCAGAATGAAAAGCGTCTATTGCGTTTAACTCGATGAATAATTTTTTTCTCAAGGCACAGGAAGTTTTAGAAGTTAAATATTTAATTTACATAAACCATAATCTGGAAGGTCAGGAATACTACACACAACTAAAAAAAAGAGAGATTTCTTTTTCAGATTTACCTGGATTTATTATATGTAGGCTGCAGTAAAATGCGTGATGTTTAAAGGTCTTATTTAATATTAATATTATTTCTTCGAATATTCAAATATAGTATTTATTTGTTGAACTTAAAAAAAATTTGACTGTTTCCCTAAAGTAAATATATATAGATATTGTGTTTAATATGAACATAAACATGTTTGAAACGGCACCTCTTTTGTTAGCTATTTTATGCAACGATATAACATAAAATAAACAACAGAAAATGCTCTAAATGACATTACACCTATGCATTTACGTAAAATGTAATATTCGATTTATTTATTAAGAAAACAAATGTTATTCAGAGCCGTTTTTTATTGTAAAAGTTTCCATCTTTTTAGACGTTTATATTAAGATATCCATTTAGCTGCTATTCATTTTTAAGCATACTTTTACTTAATATTGTACTATATGGCAATTACACAATTGTCATAACATTATTATTACTATTCTCAAAGTGTACCACATCTCAGTACAGTACGCTGTACAGCAAGCAGCTGGCTCATGTCAAGACATGACACAAATCCACCGAAGGGCTATGAATTGCAAATGCGTGTTTAGCAACTAATCGCCGCTTCATTACATTAGCACTACAACACTTGATCTGCCATGGCAAATGCATGACAATTGGATGTAATTCCCTAGCTTACCTTATACCGTTAGGTGCAAAAGGCCCTTGCATTTTTGAACTAAAGGACACAACTCTTGCCATTAAATTATGATATTATAATACGAATGCTGCCATTTTTCATCTGCAAAAACTTCTCATCTTCATATTCTGCTATTAGAGCGACGCCACGTGGCCAGAATCGACAACTGCTTAGATATTAAAATGATCGAAAAAGTGTATGCATATATTAATTACATAAAGTATATGTTCAAACATGTGAAGTTATTTTCTCACGCACACACATTATCTATGAGTCTATGATACTGATAGATCCTCAATATTGAAATCTTTTTTTTTCAACACTGTTACTCTGCTCCCTCTGGTGGCTACATCATAAGATGGCACTTCCATACAAAAACTAAATTCAAACGAGCATAACTACAAGAAAAATAAATTAAAGTGAAATTGAAAACCTTTCTTTATTTGAAAAAAAAATAATAAAATCCCACTTTAATAGTAATATAATACAAATATTAGACAATTGTTTTAATTAATGAACCATGTTATAGCACAGATGACTAAAATGTATAATAATATATTTAACATTTAAAGTACTTACTACCTATATGGAAAACAGTTAAGCTGCATGGTCATATTATGTGCAAGCAACAACTAAGGGTTAAATATAAGAAAACCATATTAATGTTAATAAAATTATATAGCTGCTTATATCGCACCATAAGGAACCCTTCTTAAAACTGAATGCTTTTCATTTGTTATATTGGTTGAGTTCAATAAAATCAACAAATATACTCTTTTAACAGGTCTCTTAAGCACTCTCATTGTCTCACCATTACTTTTTATAAGTAATAGATTATTATTTTAATTTAATATAGTAATCTTTTGTAACAGTACTGTCACTTTTAATCAATTCATCCCTGCATCCTTGCTAAAAAATATTTAATCAATGTCTGTTTTAGTTATTATTAGAGTCAGACAGAATCTGCTGACATTTTTTGCTATTTCTGTGAAAAATTTAGTTAAATATCTGCAGATTTATGTGAAATGATTTTAGGAGTATCATAACTAAAAACTTAATATATAAAAAAAAAACCTGGGGGGGTGAAATGGTTTGGATTGACAAATGGAAAAACAGCAATACTATACAGGGTTTAAATGATTTAAAAGTGGTTTCTAAAATCAATTCAGTTATTTTAGGTCTTAAAGGAGTAATCCTGGCATTTCCATCTATTGAAGTACCGTTTAGACAACAAAAAGAGATACAGTATATTCTGTTCTTTCTTCTTGGCATATGGCATGTTTGAGCTCGAGTCGACCATGGTTCACTGCTTTGCGCTGTCATAGTATTTTTATAGTGCATTTAAAAGTTCCACTTACTATATTTTATTTCCCTTATGTACTTTTGTTGCACAAGCTAGAGATGATTCTCTGTAAACCAATCAGCACTCGGCAGAGATTTTAGCTCCACTCTTTTAGTACCATATTGTAGTGCTAAGTACCCTAACAAAAATTATTCTTATTTTGTTACCTCTGACAGTGGAAAGAGACATAAATGCACTGAACTGTACCACTCAGGGGAAATGAGACATTTGTGTATTCATTGCTTCTAATGCAGCGTTTCTCAATCCTGGTCCTCACGCCCAATTGATCTTCATATTTTGCAGGTCTCTGTTATTCAACCCAGCTGATTTAGATAACCAGCTCATTAGAAGTGCTCCTAGTATACACTATGTTCTGATTGACACATCGCTAGGCAGTGTGCATAGAGCACTAGTCCCTTCTACTTTACCAGAGCACAAGAAACCTTTATTACATTTTGAAACATTTGTTCACATATTTACCAAACAGCACTCAGGGTTTCCATGGGGTCTTAAAAAGTCTTAAATTTCAAAAACTAATAATCTGGGTCTTTAAAAGTCTTTTGCAGAATTCACAGGAATATTGTCTTGTAGGTCTTGAATCATTTCCAAGTGATGCGTTGCAGCTGGAAGGCCATCTGGAGCGTAAAAAATATGCTGGAAAGCCAAAAAGAAAATGAATGAATGAAAGGCCTTAAATCATTTTAAACAGGTCCTAATTTTCCTTTGTTTATGTAAAGCTACCCAATTGATTCAACATATATCCAATCGCCAACAATACATCTAAAAAAAACTCTATTTATAATTAATACTATAACAGTTTGTTGTGCATACATTTAGTTTACTTTTATTTTTAAAGAGTTTTTTTAAGTTAGTATGTATACAACTAGGGTCTGATTGTTTTGACACATTATTTTGAATATGTGGCTAAGAAATAGCTAGAATTCGTTTTTTGATGGGGCAAGTAAAAAAATTCTGCTGGGCCATTTAAAATATCCTTAGCGTTAAGCCATGAAATACAAGTCTAAAAGTTATTTATGGTCTTAAAAAGGTCTTATAAAGTTTTAAATTTGACTTGCTGAAACCGGTAGAATCCCTGAGCACAGAGTCTTCCAAAAGATGTGTGAAATAATATATGTTCACAAATAAATATGAGTTTACATAGCATTTGAATGAACCATATCTGCTCTCTTTAAACTTAAATCATGGCAGAATATCATCTGGAGTCAATTGCAGGGCACTTGTTGTTTGAACAAACGTCTGACATGAAAAGAGAAGCTTAAAAATGTGCAGCACAGTGGGGTGCTTAGGTCAGAACTGAGACCCCGTTTACACAAATACGTTTTAGTTTTAAAACGGCGTTTTATAATGAAAACTATCAGCGTCCACACTAGCGTTTCACCAAGAGTTTCTGAGCAACTCTCCATCCACACTATACCACTGAAAACGCACATCACATGATCACACACACACATACGCTCTGACATGCACTGAAACAGAGCAGCAGCATTTTAAAATGAAAACAGCCTCTTCAGCATTTTCAAAAAGCTCTGTTTTCGGTGCTTGAAAACTCTAGTGTGGATGAGAGGCGATTTATGCTTTTTAAAACTAAAACGAAATAGTGTAAACGGGGCCTGAGAAACACTGTCCTAATGTGGACAAATGTACCCCAGTGACTTAAACGCAGAGGACAAATTCCAAGTAGGGGTTACCAAACATAGATTTCACATCACTTTTTACTGTCCTTCTTCATTGTAAACTAAACATGCAAATTTTAATAACGAAGAGTTTTATTAAATTATGACTTTTCAATTAAAATGACTAGTAAATGATATCCTCCTGCCTGCATATGAATAGAATGCTAAACATGTTTTTCAAACATTTCAACTTAAAATGCTGTAAATGTTCTTTGAGTGGAGAATAAAAAAAAAAACACATTTGATTGTGATACAACAGCAGAAACGTGTCCTGTCGAGTCATTCAATCTATAAATTCACTGCTAAGCTGAAGCTGAAACCCCTCTAAATGTTCCTTCAGTCTTTCTCTGACATCGACCCCAACTGCTGTGGCCCTTAGGTCTGATTGGTGTGAGAGATGACCATTTTCCCACCCCGCAGACGTCAATGCAGTGGAATCACACTTGACTGTCAGTACATCCCTTTCTTCAGTGCTCTTTGTCTGAAATCTCTCCAAAATTGCCTGAGGCTGCAAAGTCTCAATCACAGTCTCAACATCTACTTGGTTCCTTTCGGTTCTTTCAGGAACCTGCATCAGTAGGACATGCTCATCACTCCTGTCCTGAACCCAGTATAAATGCTGCTGCTCGACTTCCATTTCGCTGTTTTCCTTTGCGGCGAGGTCAGGGAGAAAAAGTCCTTGATGTGGCTGAAGCAGTTGGATTTGCTGCAGCTGGAATGGCGCTGAAGTTTCCTGTAGCGTTGCCGAGTACTGAACAGGTCCCGGAGCAGTGTGCAGGTCAGTGTTTGGATGCAGTAGAGCGACTTGCTGGATCGCTTCTGCAGTGCTGTTGAGCTCGAGAGATGCTTCGTCTTCGGTGCTCAGTTGGTGTGGTTGCAATTCCATCGTTACCACCTGCATCGCGTCCTCGTTCTCTGCATTTTCACAGTAATACAAGTAGTAGCTTTGTTGCTCCACAGGGGAAACATCAGTCCTGGAGATCTCTGGCTTTTGCTCTTTGATCACTTTGGCTTTGGTTTTGACTTCTTGGATTCTCTTAGGTTTCTGTTTCACCTGGGATCCTTGAACTTCCTCAGGTCCTACAGGTGCCTCCTTATACCCACTTACTTTGTTTCCTTCATTGTCTCGTCCGCAATAAAAGCAGCAGCCTTCTTCTTCTTCTGCTGTGACTTTTCCTTTTGTCTGTGTCTGTCCGTTCCATCCCTCAGCTATAAGATCGATTTCATCAGTTGTGCCTTCATTTGTGCCTTCCTCCAATCCCTCAAGATTGCAACCTCTGTCCACCTTCACCCCCTGTCCTTTTTGAGAAGCCCAACTTGAAAACCTTCCTCCTTTGACCTCCTTCCCTTTCGCCCCATCTCGTGCACGCAGTAGAGTGCTCTTTAGTCGGTTCTCTCTGAGGCGCAGCAGTGCATTACGCAGGCGGTTCTCCCTCCGTCGGGCTGCACTCAGAAGACGCAGTGCTTTTTCCAAGCTGTCAATGGCTTTGTCATAACGCTTGCGCCACACTAGAGGGCACAGCTGAGCGTAGCTGTGCTCTTTCGGCAAGTAAAAGCCAGGAGGTGGAGGGAGACGCTTCATGTAGCAGGATGGAGAAGGTGGACGAGGAGAAGGTGGAGGAGAAGGGGGGTCAGGTGTTTGATCCTCTAATGTCGTTTCATCAGAGTTTTGAGGAGCGTCAGATGAAGGCTGGGGAGGAGGCTGACTTTGGTGGTCCTCCCCTTTTTCACACTCATTGTCTGTGTCTGCTACAGTTGCATTGGTGAAGATCTCTGGGCTTTCAAAAGCTTCATCTTTGGTGGAGTTCTTAATGCTGCAAAAGTAAAAAAAAATGCATTGTTGAGGTGGAAATGTTGTGAAAAAGAAGTACATGTTTATTAATAGTACCTGAAAATATTACTAAAACAGAGCTTGACATTAACACCCAGCAACCCACCAAATGTGGATAGATTTCAGCTGTGATGGGTTAGAGAGTCACTCCCACTAGCCACTTTGGCTCGTTGAAAATAATTTTTAAATTGTCAGAGGTGTTTGTCCCTAAAGATTAAAATTTTAGTTTAGGACCATTTGTCAATATGCGTGCAAATTTGATCTTAGAATGTAGCAGCAGCACGATTGAGAACTGTTCATGTGAGCAAATGAAAGCAGGGGAATACTGAATGAGAAGATGATCGGGTGCAAAGTGAGACATAAGCGATACTCACTGACGACTAGGGAAGTCAAAATTAATTGTTTCTTCGATGCACAGTGATGCAAATGCAAACAATTCGATATCGGTTGAGTAATAATCATAACCGGTTTTTATGTACAACATCATTTATCACATATGCGTTATATGGTGGTAGCTTACTATGACGAGGGAGGAGACCGATAGTACTTAAAACTCCAATTACTTTTAAAGCAGATCAATTCCCTTCTTGTGAGTTTGGCGAACCGTCTTTCACTGACAGGGAAGTCTCACTCTCTGAGGCCTGCTGGCATGTTCGTGAGGTAACAATTTGTCCCTCTAACAACAATAACGTTACTTGTGGATCCAGACACGAGCATGTCTGCAGAGTGAGTTTTCTCCATGTGTCGGCGTCTAGATCAGCTGATTGCCATGGCCGTTTAAAGTCAGTGTCTATATCACTGTTTGCTGAACAGCGCCAGAGGAAATCGCAGCCTTTTCTGTTGAGCGTGTGACCAATCATAGGCATTAAAAAACTCGTTCACCAATACTCAAAAAGTAAGCGAGGTAATATTTACATTTGTTTATTTGCTAAATGCTCATGTTGTTCTGTGCATATACTTTAGTTTTGTTTGATGGATTCAAAAAGAGTGTTTTCTTTGAGCAAGTAAAATTTGAGGTATAGTACATATATACGACTGCTTGTATTAAAGTACAAAATTGTATTACAAATAATATATAAATATTCATAAATTTTACATTTTAATACAAAAATTCTTGTGTTGCTAAGTAAAATATCTAATTGTTTATGGAAAGCATCGTCAGTGATGCACCGAGATTTCGAATTGAACCAAATTGATGGCATGATAATCAAAACCGAACCAAAACGTGAGACCAGTGTAGATTCACATCCCTACTCATGAGAGTGGTGCACAGCTGATGTGAAGCATGCGAGTGCTTAAAAGCTACCATTTCATTGTGCAAAACAACCGTGCCTGGAAACGCAACTGGTGTGATTGTTTCTTTTTAAAATAGATTGGAAAAAAGCGGTAATTGTGCATCCACAGTCCTGCTGCTTTCAAGAGATCTCCAGATATTTTGTACGTAGCAGCTGTTGGCGCTATCATTTTTTTTTAACAGATTATTAATGGGCCTAACGCTAACCGTGTGCATGTGATCATCCCTTCACTATAGCAGACAGAATGTTTTTTTACCTGCTTTCTTTCACTTGCAGTTAATTAATGTGGTTTAAATATCATCCTTTACAATATCATAGCTTAATTAGGAGATTAACCCCCTTTTTATTTATAGTTACCTGATGATCTGGGACCTTCAGCCTGGACAAACTATAGCTTTAGATAAATGAGAATAATTTTTTAAAATTAAATTGTTATTTTTTTAGGAACATTTTGTTAAATAAAAAGTGTATGTATACAGCTATATTTAGCTTGTTTTGACACATTGTTTAACATTTGTGGCAAGGAAATAAATCAGTTTGATGTGGCCAGGAAAAAAGTTAAATTAACAAGGAGGCATGTGGACTTAACACAAAATTGAAAAAATTGTCAAATTTATCCATATAAAATACACTTTCCCAATAACAAAAGTGTGGCTAGTGAAAATGGGAAGTGGCTAGAATTGTTGGAAAACTACTAGCCACAGTGGCTAGTCATCAAAAAAGTTATTGTCAAGCTCTGCAAATAAATGTGAACTTAATGTAATGTTTTGTACAACACATTAAATATACTTTAGATGTAAATTGTACTTAAAATTAACATTTCATTTTACGTTGCAATATATACTTAATCCTTTAATTTACAATTTTTTTGCATGCTGTTAAAAATGAAATACAATAGTTGCGCATTCAGTACAATTAACCACACTTTTGTTGTCATGAGGGAAAGCTCACTAGAAATAATGTGTATGTGTGTGTTTATATAGCGCATTTATTGTGTATGGCCATACACCCTAAGCGCTTCAAAATCACGAAGGGGGGTCTCTCCAAACCACCAGCAGTGTGTAGCATCCACTTAGATGATACAACGGCAGCCACAGGACAATGGCGCCAGTGCGCTCACACACACACACACACACACACACACACACACACACACACACACACACACACACACACACACACACACACACACACACACACACACACCAGATATTGGTGGAGTGGTGAGACAGTAATAGAGCCAATTCAGTGGATGGGGATGATTGGAAGACCATGATGGGTAAGGACTGAGAGGGAATTTAGCCAGGACACCAGGGTTACACCCCTACTCTTTTCGAGAAGTGTGAGTCAGGACCTCAGTTTAACGTCTTATCTGAAAGACTTGTTGGTGTGTGTAGTTCTGTAAAATACCTGGTACATTTGTCCACATTTCGAGGTCTGCCTCTTCGTTTCCCAGCAGTGCCTTTCTTGTGAGGCTCAATTTCAAACACAGTGGGAATCGCATCATCCTTCAATCTGTGATAGCCACTAGAAAAAGGTGGTACTGAAATTATTATACATTCACTCTTTCTATAATGTATTTTAACATCAGAATTATATTTTGGTCATTGCTTCTGTCACTCTAATATGCTGCAGACCTGACTCCAGAGAGTTCAAAGCTATCAGGGGTGAAGTGTTTAGAGCAGAAATAGATGAATCCACTCTGGGGGTCCCACTGTCCTTTTCCCTCAGGCCCTTTGCGACGAGAGTTGATAATCCAGGTGGTGCGGCGAGGGTTTCCCTTTTTTGGCAACCTCAAAGATTTAACATAATAAACAACATTAAGAAAGATCATTTGATATACCACTGAGCTGAAACATATCTTTTACACTGCATTTCACACAAAATAAGACAATAACGGCAATGTTTTTTGCCAATACAAGTCAGTGTAAATAATGTCCAATAATTCAGTGAATTGTTCACTAAAGGATAGATACTCATTCTAGTTTGCGTTGTGCAGACCCAAGACATTGCATATCTCAATTCAGATGGAATGGTAGACTGCACATTGATTAAATATTTAGTCATTACAAACACTTTCTATTGTGATTTTAAATCTAAAAATTGAGTTTTAATCATTGAGTCCATTTATTTACTCGTGTAAATGTTTGTAAATGTATATTTGTTCAGTTTATAATTAATTTCAATAATATTATTGACTAATATGAGAGACTTGCTTTGTTAACCAAATAAGTGGATCTAATTGAATTTGCATTGTGAACATTAAATAAAAGTTAAAACATTTTTTAATTTCATATACTGTATTACTTTTAGTTACGATACTTTTCAAAATTATTGTGCATAAATCCGCAGATTTTTAACAAACTTCTCAGCAGCATAGCAAAAAATGTCTGCAGATTCTGTCTGACCCTAGTCATCATAGGTCTGTTTTAAAAGGGTCATGGAGAACAAAGAAAACAACTTAATATAAATGATGAAATATCAGCATTTGGAAACTTGCACCTGTGAAATGTGATTCCGGATTTTCGAACGTCTTTTGTGTCCCGTGACTTGCAACCTACAGCAGAGCAGTGTCTGGGCATCTATGGGGCAAATGTACATTTTGAATCAGAAATTACGTAACGTTAACCTACAGTCATGGCACGATTATGATACATCTAATTAAATGACACCAGATCTAACTTTTATTATCATCTCTCAATAAGATTAAGTTTATTTAAATAGTAAAATGCCATAAAAAAATAATACAATAAACTTATAAACACCAAAATAATACATGATTAATCATAAAAATTACAATAATACAAAAAGAAACTCGCAACTGTCATTATCACATTGACTTGTTTATCTAACATTCTCCGAATTAAATGTTTTCTTTTTTAATCGATTGGAAGCCATAAGGTGATAAAAGGCTATAATCGTAAACCTTTCTGTTTAAACAGTTTAAAATGCAGCCGACTATCGATCGCCTTATATTGACATGACTTGATGTCAGCTCACGTTTAGGGCTGCAGTGTCGTCTTTAGGTAACAACATAGCAGGCTGCTAAAGCAGCCGATGCTGGAGATGGCAACAAGCATCTTGCTCATTTGAAAACAATATAAATACATACTGTTAAATATAAATGCTGGTAACTTTTCTGACCAGAACAATGCTAGCGATTTATTCTTTAAACTCACCACAAAGGCCTGCGACCTCACGAAGATGGCCGTCTTGTTCTTCCTAGGCGCTGAAGATTAGACCCGCCTTTCTGCAGCAGCCAATTAGAGCCGTGTATTACTGTGACGTTACACCAGAACGTGCAGGGAATATGTTAACGGCATGTTAGTTTTATTTGATAAAATATTACAGAAATAATTATTCTAGCAACGACCATATACAACAAACCACCCAAATTAATCTCGATGGTACTTCTTTTGTAATAGGAAACAAAGGTCAATTGAGATTGTATAATAAAAAAATACAGAATAATACTTATTATTATTATCTAAAAAGTACAGATATTCCTTCTGTCCTCTTCAAAAACGTTAGTGCTAGCATTGCTTTCCATTTATTATATATTTATAACAACAACAATAATAAAGCTCTGTTTTATTATTATTATTTTATTATTAAGTATAAAACCCCAATATCTATATCTTGTTTGGTATACTTTACCTACTGAGATTATCTGATTGGTTGTTTTCTGTACAGCATTTTGGGCAATGTAGATTTCCTGCACAAATTATTTGTTTACACAGAATTAGTTAGTTAATAAAAACATAAGAGCATGATGAATATGAACACAAGTTCAACAGAGCATATAATATTAGCAAGTCATAACCTTTAATCCTTTATATGTTTATATCATTAATTATTGTAGTTTCTAGAACACAAAATCTGCTCTTAATTGATATCAAACACAACATTTAGTATTTCTTTTGAAATTTTGTTTAAAAAAAATACAATAAGCTGTAGGCTGACTAGATATCCTCAGGTCTGGTTCTAGATTTTGATGACTGTTGCTGTCCCCTAAAATGATACATTTACATAAATAGACAGTGTCTGACATTGCAAGTCTGAGATATGTTGTTTCAAATCCAAGTCTGCATCCAGAAACTATTGGAGGCCACAGGTCAGTAAAGCAAAGCCACAAAGATTATTGTTTTTACCAACAGATGGTGCTGTCCTGATAATTTGGCTGTGCACCAGTAAAAAAATGTAAAGTTCCCCTATTATGCATTTTAAAAGGTTAAAGTTTGGTTTTGAGGAGGGTCCTCAACAAAAGCATTATATGCAAGGTCAAAAAAACACTTTCATTGTTTTACAAAATGCATTTATTTTTACCTAATTATCCAAACAGCTCCCATATAATTTGTTCTGTGATTCATTTTTCCAAACCCCTTCATTTCATGACTCTAATCTGCGATGATTAGTCTCATGGGTTTTTTTCTTTAGTTTTTTGTTTGTTGTATTTGACAACATTTAAAACAAACTAGTCCAACAAGACTGATTTAGACATATTTCAAAAAATGTTGTGAATAAAGGGCAGCACGGTGGCACAGTGGGTAGCACGACAGCCTCACAGCAAGAAGGTTGCTGGTTCAAGCCTCGGCTGGTCAGTTGGCATTTCTGCTTGGAGTTTGCATGTTCTCCATGTGTCGCGTGGGTTTCCTCCAGTCCAAAAACATGTGGTATAGGTAAATTGGGTTAGCTAAATTGTCTGTAGTGTATGTGTGTGAATGAGTGTTTCCCAGTAATGGGTTGCAGCTGGAAGGGCATCTGCTGCGTAAAACATATGCTGGATTCCTGATTAATAAAGGGACTAAGCCGAAAAGAAAAGAAAATGAATGAATGTGAATAAAATACACACACAAATCCTATTCTCTTATTTCCATTGTGGTCCTCGACTTGATTTATTGATTCTTTGTTAAGAGATAATAGCTTTATGGTGCACCTTTAGATTTAAACCTTAGCTGGATGTCTTGATTTATTTTGAGCTGTGTTACATGCAGCATGCAAGGTGATTTTCAAAATCACATAATAGGGGCATTATAAGCCATTTATCATTTTAGCTGAATCAGGGCAAGAGTGCTATTGTAATCCATTTTTAAATGAGACAGCATCATTGGTTCAGAGACGCAACATTATCATTACAGTATAATGCAGTCTGCAACATTATCGTCAACATTATTAAATAGTAACAAACTGAGTAATGTTAAAGTAATAGTCTGTATGTGCTAACAAGGTATGCAAAACACTGTAGTGGATTTTTTTGCACGTTTTATCAAACAAGGAAACTCCCAGGGAATTCAGTCAAGCAGAAACAAAACAGAAAAAATGCAAAATCCTGACAGAAGGTTCTTTTTCCAGAAGGCACATCCTTAAACCATAAAAGAATCCATCTGAGGCATAATATTAATTCAGTCATTTTCCTTTCGGCTTAGTTCCTTTTATTCATCCGGGGTCGTCACAGCAGAATGAACCGCTAACTTATCCAGCATATTTTTAAGCAGCAGATGCCCGTCCCAACCCATGTCTGGGAAAAATCCACACAAATTCATTCACATTCATACGGACAATTTAGTCTACCCAATTTACCTGTATCGCATGTCTTTGGACTGTGGGGGAAACCGGAGCACCCGAAGGACACCCACATGAACGCAGGGAGAACATGCAAACTCCACACAGAAATGCCAACTGACCCAGCCGAGGCTCGAACCAGCGACCTTCTTGCTGTGAGATGACAGCACTACCTACTGCACCACTGCATCGCCCTGAGGCATAATAATAAACAATGATAATTTTATTTTTTTATAGCACCTTTAAAACTTTTCAAATTCTCAAATTTAGATGGAGGCATGATGGAGGGGCTCTGATGGTAAAGGCAAACTAGCAGTTTCTTCCATAAATGGGATAAATCACTTTCCATTGGACACTTTGAAATGAAAATAATCATAGCTGTCATATTAAAGGGATCTTTCTAAAGCAGGGTAGAGCTCCAAACTGGCCTTTCATACAACTGATGTACATTTTGGGCCCTATGACCTTGGATAAGAAAGTAGTTTTTTCCCAGAGGTTTTACAACAATGTAAGAAATAATGTTGGTTTCTCAATACCAAGAATGCAGAGAATGGGTTAGCGTTCTTCTAGAGAGTGGCCTTAAAAAACAAACCCGGAAGGCCATGAAAACACAGAACACATCCTGCGAAGTGAGATGCTGCTGTCTTCCTGGTAGTCACATGACCTTCACACATTTAAATAAAAATATCTAAACATTACAAAATGTATACAATTATATATTTTTTCCCATTTTCAATATATGTAACGTACAGTATCCTTACAAAAAATTTAAGCAAATAAACACCTTTCCATGTGTCAATGCCTTGAAACTCCTTAGATAAACAAGTATCTCTGAACTGTAAATAAAAGTAATTATTAAATGCTGCATTTGCCACCTCTTTTATTTAGCCACAATAACTTCTAATATAATTTCCTTACATGTATAGAGTGTTTTTCTGGACCCTCAAAGCACTTTACACATTTTTGGGGGGTATTCACATCACGCGCCACCAGTGTGCAGCATCCAACTGGATGATGCGATAGCAGCCATATTGCATCAGACCGCACAACATGCACCAGCTAATTGGTGGAGAGAAGACAGAGGCTGCGTCTGAAATCGCCTACTACTCAGTAGATACTGCATTTGAATTTAAACGTACTACTCGGCCGTTAGAAAAGTACGTTCTATACAGTATGAATGTGAAAAGTATGAATGGAATTCGGACATACTACATTCGCCATTACGTCACGTGACCTACCTGCATCAATTGTGTCGCTTTACTCCCATTCATGAAATCGCTCGCAGGGCATCATGGGATAGCGCAGCATGCAAGGGATGCGCACTTTAGAATCTCGCTGGAAGTAGTAAGTCATCCGGGTACTTCTCGCATACTGATTTCCGAATTCTATGAATTCGGACATACTTCTCGGCTCACATACTGATTTTAGCATACTATATAGTATGGAAGTATGCGGTTTCGGACGCAGCGAAAGTGATGAAGCCAGTTATGATCGTTAGGAAGCCATGATGGACAAAGGCCAGTGGCCAAATTTGGCCAGGATGCCCCATGCTCTTTTTCGAAGAACATGCTGGGATTTTTAACGACCTTGATTGGATGTCTCATCAGACTGAGCAGTAGAAAGTCTCCATCAATATGCTGGGGCATTAGGACCCACACAGACTGCAGGTTGAGCGCCTCCTGCTGGTCTCACTAACACCACTTCCGGCAGCAACCTAGCTTTCTCATGTGGTCTCACATCCAGATACTGGCCAGGTGCAGCCCTGCTAAGCTTCAGTGAGCGACCATGTGAGAGTTGTAGAGAGCTAGCTGCCAGCTTCCAGGGCTTTCCAGTACTACCTTGCAGGTGGAATGGCATCTGCTTCGTAAAAAATATGCCAGAGTAGTTGGCAGTTCATTCTGATGTGGCGACCTCTGATAAATCAGGGACTAAGATGAAGGAAAATGAATGAATGGCTTCTGGGACTATGCCTCTGCTACACCAAAGTGATTCAAGAAAATATCCAGGTTCCTTCATTCTTCCTCTGTTCTTGCAGTCATGAATATTGCAAATAAACTCTGGCAGTTGATTATGACAGTAACGAACACAAAGACACTTACAGTAAGAACACATACTGGGAAAAAGCTAACATGCCATCCAGCAGGGGTGGCCTACATGACAGTTTGCATAAGTCATGGATCATGAAAAGATAATCAGCCACTTTTTCAGACACATGTACTTGATCAAAGTGGTTTCGAGTCAGATACTACTGGGATAGCAAGAATTTCAAGTTTGTAAAGCAAAACAGGACATTTTAAAGCTTTTAAATAATTTGCATATTTACCTGCAAGTACCTTCCATTATGGTATGCATTATGGTGCACAAAAATTAGAAACTTACACGTTTTACTTACAAACTTATTTTTCATAAAAATGTAACGTGTGACAGTTAATATATGCAATGTCATGTAAACAATGCACATGCTAAAAAAAGCATGTCTGTGCATGTTCTGTTAGCTTTCTTTTTTTAGTCATATAAGTATATTTTCAAAGGAGCCCATTTTGTTACATTATGCAACCCCTAAAATTAGGTGCATGGCATCAGTGAATGCGTACAACAGGAGGCTCAGAGTATGACTTCACTGTAAAAAGCATGCGCTACTTTAGCCTATGTTCCAAACTAATGTGTATAAAAGAAGTGTTGCTACACACCCTAACTTGTGAAATGCACAAGCGTATTTTCTTACATGCATAACATTCTTAAAAACCACAGACACTTAAATACAGCCCAACTGAGAAATGCTCAGGAAATCCTGTTGTTTTAATTCTTGGACATAAAAGAAAGAAAATACTATTTACATAATGCTTTAGTTTGAGCTAAAATATGTTTTAAAATCATGGAAAACAACATATGTCATAATTCTGTCTATTTAGTATTCCCACCACAGTAATTGATTAGACTTAAACTTCATAAGGTAGCATATTTATTAAAAACATATTTATTTGTTTTAAAGGATGTGCATGCAAAGGAATATGTGCTTGAATGTAAAGCCATCTAAAATCTAAAAAGAAACCATGCTAATCATTGAAAGCATAAACACTTCAAGAAACCTATCTGCAAATATCTAAAAATTGTTCAGTAGCACAAAACATAAAGCGCGGTTACACCATTATTTTTAAACAATCCTCACATTGCAACTTTTTTACACAACCATCTGAACGTCATGCGATACTGTAGCTTTAATAATATTGTAGGGTTCTAGAAGCATCTTGGAGAAAACTTCTACACAGTCCTGTATGCCGTATATGCACCATAGTAACGTTCGAGGTTACAGAAGTAACCCTTCGTTCCCCGAGGAGGGGAACGGAAGTGCCATGAATGGGAGGATTCGGATCAGAAGCCGCTTGTCTGGAGAGTATTGAACGGGCCAATGAATGAAATTAATTGGCAGCGTAAGCTTGCGCAGGTGTGCGGCATCTGCAATTATCTCAGCATATAAGCACACCTGAAGCCAGCAGACGCCATCCTTTTAAGCTGAAGAGACTTTCAAACAGCTAAGGAACAGTCATTATGGCGACGGAGTATGGCACTTCCGTTCCCCGAGGGTTACTTCTGTAACCTCGAACGTTCCCCTTCGGTTGGGGAACTTCAGTGCCATGAATGGGAGAAGTATGGAAAGCGCCATAATGACTGAACCTTACCAACACCCCCGATGAGGAGATAGTCAAGCAAGCGTGACGCACCCACATCATGGGGGGCGCGGTCCTCCAACGTGTCCCTGGCCCTAATTTATCCTACTTCAACAGAAGTTTTACGGATTTAGATATTTTTTTTGGGAAGTCGTGAGCATCTAGATAATTCTAGGAAATACGACAGTACGTTGGGAAGCGTGCAATCCCGATAGGGAGGACGCTGCGGAGGCCATCCGTTACCCAAGGGTGGGATAGATGGCAGAATTTACATATGGACTAGCCCTAAAAAGGGGGAGTAGGCATAGCAAAAGAGTGGTTAGCGGAGAGGGAAGACACGGGTCCGCCCAGGGGGGGGACTTAACCGTGGCGGAATAAGCATATGGGATCGCCTAGTGGGGATCACGCATAGCAGGCACCTATACCCAAAACGCGGGCTGACCAGCGGGCAGACCTACAACGTAGTGGGCCAGCAAGTGACTCCTCCGCTGAGTCAGTGCTGGGGGCCATGGAGGAATCTGCAGGGCTCACCTGACGGGGAACTTTACTGACAGATAAAAAGGCGCACGTACCTCCGTGTTAGGGAGAATGGCGCAGCAAGCGTGTTTCAACACCCTACCGAGTTGTCTCCTCAATTACCAAAGGGTTACCTAATACCCTTGAGGAAACCGGCTCCACTCGCAGATTGTAAAACCTTGCAAATGTGTTGGGTGTCGCCCAGCCCGCAACTCTACAGATGTCTGTTAGAGAGGCGCCGCGTGCACGCGCCCAAGAGGATGCAACGCTCCGAGTGGAGTGTGCACGTACTCCCGGGGGACACGGCTGACCTCGACTCGAATAAGCGAGTGAAATGGCATCCACAATCCAGTGGGATAATCTTTGTTTCGATACGGCACTTCCCTGCTGCCGACCGCCATAACAGACAAAGAGCTGCTCAGATGATCTAAAATTCTGAGTACGGTCCACATAAATGCGCAGAGCGCGAACTGGACAAAGTAAAGAAAGGGCTGGGTCTGCCTCCTCCGGGGGCAGCGCTTGCAGGTTCACTACCTGATCTCTAAAGGGGGTGGTA
Source organism: Danio rerio (assembly GCF_052040795.2). NCBI lineage: Eukaryota > Metazoa > Chordata > Actinopteri > Cypriniformes > Danionidae > Danio > Danio rerio. The sequence continues at coordinate 26,237,686 of NC_141039.2, forward strand.
GGAACCTTGGGCACATAACCGGGGCGGGGTCTCAGGATGACGTGAGAGTAATCCGGCCCGAATTCCAGGCACGAGTCAGTGACCGAAAATGCCTCCAGGTCCCCGACCCTCGCTACCATGGTGATCGAGTCCAGCTCCATCCCGAGAAAAGAAATCCTCTGCACGGGGGCGAGTTTGCTCTTTTCTCGGTTGACCTGAAACCCCAGTAGGCGGAGATGCCGAAGCACCTTGTCCCTGTGCATAATCAATTGCTCCCGCGAGTGGGCTAAAATCAGCCAGTCGTCGAGATAATTGAGTATGCAAATGCCCGCGAGCCGAAGGGGCGCTAGGGCACCCTCCGCGAGTTTGGTGAAGACCCGCGGAGACAGAGAGAGCCCGAAGGGGAGGACCTTGTACTGCCACGCTCGACCCTCGAACGCAAACCGCAGAAATTGGCGGTGGCGTGGAAGAATGGAGACATGGAAATACGCGTCCTTCAGGTCTATGGCTGCAAACCAATCCTGAGGACGAACGCATTGGAGAATGCGCCTCTGCGTGAGCATTCTGAACGGCAGCCTGTGCAGACAGCGGTTCAAAACGCGCAGATCTAGGATTGGCCGTGACCCACCGCTCTTTTTGGGTACGATGAAGTATGGGCTGTAAAACCCACTCTCCATCTCGGCTGGAGGAACCGGCTCGATTGCACCCTTCGCCAGGAGGGCAGCAATCTCCTCTCGCAAGACAGGGGCGGACAGGGGGTTGACCCTGGAGAAATACACGCCCGTAAACTTGGGGGGCCGTTTCGCGAACTGAATCGCGTAACCGAGTCTGATTGTGCGTATGAGCCAGGCAGGCAGAGCCCCCGCTAATGGAGTCATCGCTACAATCGCTGACATACCAGCGGTGGGGCAGCGCGGAGTGGGTGTGCTGATCCGGGAAGCATGAGGGTCCCGCGGAAGAGCTGGAGGAGAGCGATTCGCTCTGGCTCCGCACCCTGACTCCGGAGAGTACCGTTGTTATCGGGGCCCCGCCCTCCAGCGGGGAAAGAGCAAGTTTCCTCTTCTCCGGATGGCCTGTTTCAGGGACGCTTCGCGGTCCGTTTACCGGACTTAACGGCGCCCTGGGCAGGAGGGGCTGCCTGCTTTCGAGGTGTACGCCGCGCCCGCTTGGCCGGAGGCGCAGGCGGGGGCGGGGCAGCACTCGTTGGCGGGCGCCCTCGGCGAGGAACAGCGGAGGTGGATGGCTCGGCGGGCGGAGCGGGCTTACGGCCACGCTGATAGATGATATTGCCCATCGCATCCAACTGCTCTTTCACCGCCTTGAATTCCTGGGTGAATTCACCGACGGTGTCGCCGAACAGGCCAGCCTGGGATATGGGCGAGTCAAGAAAGTGAACTTTGTCAACATCGCGCATATCGGCCAGGTTTAGCCAGAGGTGGCGTTCCTGAACCACAAGTGTGGACATCGTCCTCCCCAGCGCACACGCGGCGGACTTAGTAGTCCGAAGAGCATAGTCGGTCGCGGTGCGCAGCTCATGTAATAAGCTTGGGTTGGACCCGCCCTCGTGCAGCTCGGCCAGCGCCTGCGCTTGGTAGCGCTGGTAGGTGGCCATCACGTGCAAAGCAGAAGCAGCCTGGCCCGCAGCCTTATAAGCTCTGGCTCCGAGGGAGGCAGACAACCTACAGGCTTTGGACGGGAGGCGGGGCAAACCCCGCCACGTAGAGGCGCCGCGCGGACAAAGATTGACCGCGATAGCGCGCTCCACTGACGGGATCGCCTCATACCCCCTGGCAGCTCCGCCGTCAAGGGCGGTGAGGGCGGAGGCACACGCAGCACGGGCAGAGAAAGGTGCCCTCCAAGACTGCGTGAGCCTGATCTCCGGTGTCAGCGAGTGTGAGAGCTACCATCTGGTTAGACGGATCACTCTTACTACCCGAAGCTTGGATGGAGCGCCTTGAGGAGCGAGAGGTCCGCGAGCCCATGGGCGGCGGATTATCTCCCGCTGAAACCCTCAGATCTGCCCGAGCGCCCGCTGCTTTTTTAGAACAGGAGGCAACTGGGGTGGCTCGCTCTCTTGCGAAAGTTAGCCGCGATCTTAGCTGTGCAACGGTCATGGCATCGCAATGACGACATGAACCGCCCGCGAGCACCGCATTAACATGCTGGACCCCCAAACATGCAATGCAGTGATCGTGTCCATCATCCGGAGCCAGGAAACCCCCGCATCCAGAAACGCACAGTCGGAGCGCCATCCTGAAAAGGACGTGCTGCACGACTGTGTTGCTCTTTTAGGAAGGTTTGCAACAATACGCACCGCTCTGGAGGACCGGACCCAAAGAACCGCAGGCAAGGGAGAAACCCAGCTCGACCGTCTGCCACCGCGAAGACCCACTCTGGACCGGGAGACACACTCGTTCGCTCTGAAGTGCTGATCAGCAAGAGGAACCCTCATCGACTCACTCAGAAAGGATCTGAAGCGAAAAGGATGGCGTCTGCTGGCTTCAGGTGTGCTTATATGCTGAGATAATTGCAGATGTCGCACACCTGCGCAAGCTTACGCTGCCAATTAATTTCATTCATTGGCCCGTTCAATACTCTCCAGACAAGCGGATTCTGATCCGAATCCTCCCATTCATGGCACTGAAGTTCCCCAACCGAAGGGGAACCACAGTTTGTTAAACTCCTCCTGACAGATCTATAAATATTGACCTTTTTGTCTCCATGATTTCATTTCAAAATGTTTTTAAATTCATACTAAAGCCTCCAGATGGTTTCATTGAGCACACCAACTATCATGCTGTCATTTTATTTCCCACTTTCAACATTAAAGTTGCAATGAAATCAAAATGTATACTCTTCTTATTTTTATATGTATATAGCATTGCTTATATTAAACAATGTATTATTTTGTAAAAATGTATTTTTCCTCAGAATCTTTATTCGCGTATCATAACCCTCTCTACCCTTCGAAATGACTTTTCTTAACTTTTGCTCACATGGAATATCTTTCTGGCAGGGGCTCTCATTTCTGTTCTGCCTTCATCTATCTTATTTCATTTTCTTAGCAACACCCATTTCAACAATTAAAATGCTAACCAAAGAATGAAATGATGCTCTGCCTTGCATTTTTCTAAATTTAGGACTGTTTCAGGTGGATGTATTCATGTAGTCATGATTGAGGAAAAAAGTACAAAGAACTTCCATAGCAGAGGGACTATATAATATGTCCACCTTTCACAACAATTGCAGAAGCACATCTCGCTGTCATAGTGCCAATATATTTCCTGAGAAGAACTGCGAAAAGGAAAGGCTTTCCTTTGACTTTTGTGACGGAACATGATTGTGTGACATAGCAAAACAGGGAACCTACTGTATCACAACGGTACCACAAGTGTGCAGCTAGATAACTGAAAAGGGAGAATGGTTTACAAAGAGTTGTTTAAAATTATTTTTATTTTTAGATACAGTACTAGAACAATGACACCTTAATTCAATAACAGTATGCAACAGTAAACTATGGTCAGCCCAAGCTCAAACAAAGCCTTCTCTTCTTGTGACGAACAGCCACATGCAAAAAAGCAAATACAGGTTGTTCATCAAGCACTTCCCATGTTGCATATAAATGTGAGAAGAGTGTGAGGGGTGACGCTTCATCTCTCTATTTGTGTGTGCTTGCTGCACATCAGCATTTGAAATGAGCATTAGTACACAAAACTGTAATGTAAAATTATATTTCCTATATATGCACCAAAAAGATAGAAATACCTGCCTTAAAACCATTTTATTTGTTAGCGACATTACTATAGTGGCCTAAGACTTTCACACAGTCCTATAAACTTACCGGCCACTTTATTAGTTACACGTTACTAGTACCGGGTTGGACCCCCTTTTGCCTTCAAAACTGCCTTAATCCTTCTTGACAAGGTACTGGAAATATTTCTCAGAGATTTTGGTCTAAATTGACTTGAAATTATTACACAGTTGCTGCAGATTTGTCGGCTGACATAATGCGAATCACCCATTTTAACCAAGCGGCAACCTCCCGCTCTCTCTCAGGAAGCCAATACGGAAGTAACTAAAACTGCAATTCATCCGAAATTCCGCTAGTCTTGTCCGCTCCTGGCTCCAAAACAGAGCAAATTTTAATTGAGCCCACTGTTAGAATGGCCAACTTTACAGCAGAAAAAAAGGTGTTTACAGCCTGGTACAAAAAAAGATTTTGGTTAATACAGCTGATTTTACCCTTCATGACAACTGTGAGGGGGGTGAATTTTTTTAGAACTCAACCGTTTCCTTTATATTAAGTTATATTAAGTTTGCATAATTAAGGGAGTGGCCACTTGAGTGACAGCTAGGTCTCGTTGGTCGCCGTCACGTCACCTCAGATGAATTCTGCATTTTAGCCACTGAACTCGGTGTATTCATTGTATTTCTTTGTTGTTTTATGTGGCTTTACACAGTCAACTGTCTTTTGGACTTGTTTCCTACACTTATTTGATGGAATGTCATGCTGAGTGCACGTTATTGTGCTCACAAACCATGCACGTGGCCTCCGTTTCACATGTGAGTAAAGTTATATACTTATATACCATCTCTATAAATGTATTCGTTTTATTTAAGATCATTTATCGTTTATATTTATATTTAGAGCTGTAATGCACTCCAGAATCTGACGGATTGATTAGCTGTAGCCTCTAGAACAGTCATCTGAAGCGTTGTCATACAGTGTTATGCTGGATTTCATCAATAGTCTTACATTAACTAACACAGACTATATCTGAAGTGTTTGGAAGTAATTCGCATTTGTTGAAAAACGTCATAAGAACAATGTTTAGTGGCTCAATGTATTACAGCAGTGTTTTTAAAAGACTAAACACTTTATTGATATAGTATACAACCAAGCACAAGTGGTAAGAATACAAACGAGTCACAGGTGATAAAGTATTAAGCGTTCTCCCAAAGTAAAGTGTGTCTGAACCAGGTCCAAGCAAACTGTCAGCAGGTGTCTGTAGCTCCGCTCACTCTCCGCCTCTTTGCCCTTGTTTGGTATCCCGCCGTGGGTGTGATGACGCGTGAACAAAATGGCGACGGTTGGCCACGCCTACTTGTGGCTTCTTTTGCGCTCTTTAGAAACCTATGGGTGACGTCACGGATACTACGTCCATATATTTTACAGTCTATGGTTTTAACACACCCTAGAGGTGCTCTTTTGGATTGAGAGCTGGTGACTGTGGAGGCCTTTTGAGTACAGGGAACTCATTGTCGTGTTGAAGAAACCAGTCTGAGATGATTCACGCTTTATGACATGGCATGTTATCCTGCTGGAAGTAGCCATCAGAAGATGGGTACACTGTGGTCCTAAAGGTATGGACAGGGTCAGCAACAATACTTAGGTAGGCTATGGCATGGACACAGTGCTCAATTGGTACTAATGGGTTCAATGTGTGCCAAGAATATTTCCCCCACATTATTACATCGCCACCACCAGTTTGAACTGTTGATACAAGGCAGGATGGATCCATGCTTTCATGTTGTTGACGTCAAATTCTGGTACTACCATCCGAATGTCGCAACAGAAATCGAGACTCATCAGATTAGGAAACTTTTTTCAGTTTTCTATTGTCCAATTTTGGTGAGCATATGTGAATTGTAGTTTCTTCTTAGCTCACAGGAGTGGCACCCGGTGTGGTCTCCTGCTGCTGTAGCCCATCCGCCTCAAGGTTGGTTGTGTTGCGCCTTAAGTGATGCTCTTCTGCATACCTCGGTTGTAACGAGTGGTTATTTGAGTTTGATGGATTCAGATTTCTGCTTTCCAATCCGTCCCAGCGTGGATCAACATTTATTCTTCTTTTTCATTACTTTATTAATATGATTATTAGAATAATGAATAAAGTTAACCCATTGCTTAATATAAGAGTGTTCAGTGTGTGTGCCTGTCTCTTTGTAACTCTATTTTTAGGAGCCACTGAATTAGGTCAGAGGTCATGGAGACCTCGAGTGGAACTGAAAGGCTCGATGATAGAACACAACTGTACAACTGTTTTCGTATTCGTACTGATATGTGATAATACTGTCTAAAGTGATTTTGATATTATTATTATGTGTTAATTCTGTTTAAAGTGATCATACTTTTTATTCAAAATAGACTTTGTGTATAAGGATATAACTGCATGAATGTAGATTATATCGTTTTTTCACCAGTTTTGATAAAGATGGCTGAGAGTACACTCAACCTTGGGTAAGAAACAGATTGTATTTTAAGTGTGTGTGTTCTATTTGATTGTGGATCTTTTTTCATAGGTCTGGGGTCAGCTTTAAACAGTCTAGAGAATGTCTGTTGTTTATATGCTTGAGATATTGTTCAGAATTGTACGCACGCACCCATGTGGAAAATGACTAGTCTATCTGTGTTTTAACCAATCAGGTCAGAACACCTATATGTATGACAGAGTTAATGATGTTATGTGAGAGTATAATTCTTATTAAAGAGCCCATATTATACGTGAAATAGGGTCATATTTTGGTTGTAAGGGTCTCCAACAACAGTCTAATATGCATGCAAGGTCAAAAAACACTTTCTTTATCTTGTAATCTGCATTTATTTTATCTAATTATACCAGCGACTCCCGTATGAATCGTCCAGTGATTCATTTGTTCCCAAAACCCTCCTTAGCGTGAAGCTAATCTGCGCTGATTGGACCGATGACAGTCTGTTGCGATTGGTTGACACTGACTGCCTTTAGCACGAGACAGAGTGAAATGCCCAGCAGCTAATCAACAATATAAAAGTAGTCAGAGTGCATACACGCTTCATAGTGTAAGGCGTGGATTTTGGCTGCCAGTAGGTGAATGTAAAAACAGACGATAGACTTGAAAATACAGACGACTAACTATTTTATTGAGCCAAAACTCCAAGAACTGGCGAGGAAATCTCCTAGCTTGTCACACTCTGCTCTTTTCACACACACACACACGCACACACACACACACACACACACACACACACATTACCCTCGACCTTGAACGACGTGCACACACACACACACACACACACACACACACACACACACACACACACACACACACACACATTACCCTCCTCCGAGGACGATCGACACCGCGCGCGTGCACACACACGCACGCACACACATTTCCCTCCTCCTCGGACGACACCGCGCACGTACACACACACACACACACATTAGACACACACACATTACCCTCCTCCTTGGACAACACCGCGTGCGTGCACACACACACACAAACACACACACACAAACACTCACACATTACCCTCCTCCTTGGACAACACCGCGCGCCCACACGCACACACACACAGACACACACACACACACACACACACACACACACACACACACACACAAACACACACACACATTACCCTCGGAGGCGGAGGGCACCCACACACATACACACATTACCCTCATCCACTGAGGTCCGTAAACAAAGCGACACGCGTTGCGTTTTTAACGTGGGTTTACACGCGATATGAGAATATAGCGAGTAACCTGATACAGTACACGTGGTGGCCAAACACAACTAAATACATTTGCAAGCTAGAGTAAACGAGGCAACAAATTTGGCTGGATATTTCACTACTAAGAGCTGTGTTACACACTACATGGAAGGCCATTTTAAAAAAAAACATAATATGGGCTTTTTATATTGTGATTGTGAGCAGAACGGCTTAGAAACTCATTGCGAGTGTTGGAGTTGGGTTCTGCGGATGAAACTGGAAACTATCTTCAGTAAACTTTATTTATTTATTTGAATCTCTGACTCCGGCTCTGCTTCATCTAACAGCCAGATCATTCTTTGGGTTAAAACTGTATCCCTACAAGTTACTGTTGCCTTTCTATCAGCTTAAACCAGTCTGGCCATTCTCCTCTGACCTCTGGCATCAACAAAGTATTTGCGCCCACAGAACTGCCGCTCACTGGATATTTTCTCTCTTTTGGACCATAAACTGTTAAACCTGTGCGTGAAAACCCAATAGATCCGCACTGTCTGAAATACTCAGACCAGCCTGTCTGGCACTGACAACCAAAAATCACCTTAAATCACCTTTCTTCCTCATTCTAATGCTGAACTAAAATGGAGCAGTTCGTCTTGACCATGGCTGTATTTCAATTCCATAAAGGCAGAAAACAGACTCGTGTTCTTGTGGAGACGGTTCTTGACATGTTATCTTGGAAGAACAAACTCGAGATACTGTGAGTATAAAGAATGCATCCTATGATAAATGAGATGCTGCGTTCTTTCTGAAGGTCACATGACTTTCACGCGTTTTTAATGAAAAATTATTTAAACATGGAGGCATTCATACAATGATTTATTGTTTTTGCCCTTTTTACAATATAGATTATGCATAAAGACCTTACAAACATACATTGCACAAATCAAAAACTGCTCCGGTCTTCACTGCTTGTCGAGGTGTCAGCTGCAAATATCTTATTAATTTGGATGGCGTCATGCATTCGTTAGCAAGAACTTTGGTGCAGATAATGCACTGTGGCTGGGTCAGGGACTCTGCTTTGAGAAAATTTAATAAAACCGTAGTTCAGGTAATTATCTTGGTATTTCCTGCAAGTCATTTTTCCAGTATTGCTAGCGCTGTTACTCAAAATGTTCAGAGCTTCCTCACCTGGGTACAATATGCTTAGGTGATTACTAGGCGAATCGGTGAGAATCTTTTTTTGTTGGGGACGAATTACAAATTCGTCAATTTGTCAAATGAATAAGGCAACATGATTGCTCTCCTAATTGCCCACTGCTAATTTAGTTTATTTAATATGATGTGAGCCCCCCACAGAGCTTGCTGAGGTCCTCTTGTGGGCCAGGACCCCCCTGTTGGGAACCGCTTGATGTATATAACAGTGGAATAGGCTTAGCTTAATTGTAAGGAATATTCCCTAAATCTCCATTTGATGACTTTGTGGAGCCTAAAGATGACTCTGTTGTTCCCCTTCGGTTGGGGAACTTCAGTGCCATAAGTGGATGAAATCCACGATGGGAGGATTCGGATCAGAAGCCGCTTGTCTGAAAGAGTATTGAACGGGCCAATGAATGAAATTAATTGGCAGCGTAAGCTTGCGCAGGTGCGCTGCATATGCAATTATCTCAGCATATAAGCACACCTGATGCCAGCAGACGCTATCCTTTTCGCTTCAGAGACTTTCTGATCGAGTCGATGAGGGTTCCTCCTGCTGTGACCAGCGATTCTGAGCGAACGAGAGCATTCTCCCGGTCCAGAGTGTGTACACGCAGCGGCAGACGGTCGAGCTGGGTTTCTCCCTTGCCTGGCGCTCTTTGGGTCCGGTCCTCCAGAGCGGTGCGTATAAAGTTGCAAACTTCACAGAAAGAGCAACACAGTCGTGTAGCACGTCCTTTTCAGGACGGCGCTCCGACTGTGCGTTTCTGGATGCGGTGATTTCCTGTCCTCGGATGATGGGCGCGGGCACTGCGTTACATGTCTGGGGGTCCAGCATGTTAATGCGCTGCTCGCGGGCAGTTCATGTCGTCATTGCGATGCCATGACTGTTGCGCAAGATCGCGGTTAGACCAGACGTCCACCGCGGCATCGGAGGGTGGGCTTTCATTGTCCGATGATGATCCAGACCCGCTCGCCCCCTTCGGGCTGGTGAGCGCTGTCACTACGGATCCTGAAACGGACATGTTAGCCGTGCTTTCCCGGGCTGCTTCGGCCGTGGGTTGGAGATGGTTTATCCCCCAGCTCCGCGGCCGGACCGACTAGAGGGGCGTTCCCTTCTTCCCGGAGGTGCACAGTAGGCTCACGCGGTCTTGAAAAGCACTTTTTTCTGCTCGTGCTGCCTGTCCCTCCACCCTCACCACTCTTGATGGTGGAACAGCCAGGGGGTATGTGGCGATTCCTCAGGTTGAGTGCGCGATGGCGGTCAATCCGCGCGGCGCCTCTTCTTGGCGGGGTCCGCCTCGTCTCCCATCCAAAGCATGTAAGTTGTCTGCCTCCCTCGGAGCTAGAGCTTACATAGCTGCGGGCCAGGCTGCTTCCGCCTTGCATGCGATAGCCACCTACCAGCGCTACCAAGCGCAGGCGCTGGCCGAGCTGCACGAGGTTGGGTCCAACCCAGGCTTACGAGCTTCGCACCGCTGCCGACTTAGCTCTTCGGACTACTGAGTCCACTGCGTGTGCGTTGGGGAGGACGATGTCCACATTAGTGGTCCAGGAGCGCCACCCCTGGCTGATATGCGCAAAGTCGACAAAGTCCGCTTTCTTGACTTCCCCATATCACCAGCCAGGTTCGGCGACACTGTCTGTGAATTCACCCAGGAATTCAAGGCGGTGAGAGAGCAGTTGGTGGGTGATGTCTTATCGGCGGTCCGTAGCCCGCTCCGCCCGCCGTGCCATTCATACCTGCTCCTCGCCGAAGGCGCCCGCCTACGAGAGCTGCTCCGCCCCCGCACACGCCTCCGGCGAAGCGAGCGCGTCGGGCACCTCGGAAGCAGGCAGCCCCCCTGCCCAGAACGTCGCTAAGTCCGGCAACGGACCGCGAAGCGCCCCTGGGACAGGCCATCTGGAGAAGAGGGAACTTGCTCTTTCCCCGCTGGAGGGCGGGGCCCCATTTCCAACGGCACTTTTTACTGCCATGAAAATATCATGAGAGAGCACTTTTCCACTTTCCCGGATGTGACAGCCCGAAATCTGCCAGTCTGGGATGCTATGCTTTCTAGCTTGCAGATTCGGTGCGTTTCGCCAGTGGCTCACGAGCGCTGGGAGGACGGTCTCCTTTCTCCCACCCCTCGAGCCCCCCCTCCGGAGCTCGGGTACGGAGTGAGAGCAAATATCTCACCTCCAGCTTTTCCGTGAGACCCGCGCGCTTCCCGGATCAGCACACCCACTCCGCGCTGCCCCACTGCTGGTACGTCAGCGATTGTAGCGATGAGTCCATTAGCGAGAGCTCTGCCTGCCTGGTTAGCGTGGGCCAGCTCTTCGCGGTGGCTCATACGCACAATCAGACTCGGCTATGCGATTCAGTTCGTGAAACGACTTCCCAAGTCTCGGGTGTATATTCACCAGGGTCAGCCCCCTGTCCGCCCCTGTCTTGCGAGAGATTGCTGTCCTCCTGGCGAAGGATGCAATCGAGCCGATCCCTCCAGCCGAGATGGAGAGCGGGTTTTACAGCCCACACTTCATCGTGCCAAAAAGAGTGGTGGGTCACGGCCAATCCTAGATCTGCGCGTTTTGAACCGCTGTCTGCACAAGCTGCCGTTCAGAACGCTCACGCAGAAGCGCATCCTCCGGTGCGTTCGTCCTCTGGGTTGGTCTGCAGCATTAGACCTGATGGACGCGTATTTTCATGTCTCCACTCTTCCTCGCCACCGTCAGTTCTCCGGTTTGCGTTGAAGGTCGAGCTTGGCAATACAAAGCCCTCCCCTTCGGGCTCTCTCTGTCTCCGCGGGTCCTCACCAAGCCCGCGGAGGGTGCCTTAACGCCCCTTCGGCTCGCGGGCATCTGCATACTCAGTTTCTTGACGACTGGCTGATTTTTTTGCCCTCTCTCGGAGCAATTGATTATGCACAGAGACAAAGTGTTCTGGCACTTCCACCTGTTGGGGTTTCAGGTCAACCGAGAAAAGAGCAAACTCGCCCCCGTGCAGAGGATCTCTTCTCTCGGGCTGGAGCTGGACTCGGTCACCATGGCAGTGCGCCTCTTCGGAGAGCGCGCTCAGCTGATGCTGTACTGTCTGAGAGAGCTCGACAGTAAAATAGTGGTCCCACTGAAATTATTTCAGAGACTCCTGGGGCATATGGCATCCACAGCCGCTTCATGCCGCTCGGATTACTCTATATGAGACCACTTCAGCACTGGCTTCATGATCGAGTCCCCAGACGCGCATGGCATGCGCACGCACACCGAGTCTCTGTTACTGCGCTGTGTCGCCGCGCCCTCAGCCCCGGGAGCGACCCCTCGTTTCTACAGGCCTGGGTGTCTCTAGAACAGGCGTCCAGTCTGGTTGTCTTTTCAGCAGACGCTTCCAACACGGGCTGGGGGGCTGTGCGTTGCGGGCATGCGGCTGCGGGCCTGTGGAAAGGTACCCAGTTGCATTGGCATATCGCCTGGAGCTGTTGGCAGTGTTCCTCGCTCTCCACCGTTTTTTTCCGGTGCTGGAGCGGCAACACGTGCTGGTCAGGACGGACAGTACGGCGGCGGTGGCGTATATCAGCCGTATGGGGGGTATGCGCTCTCGCCGCATGTCTCAGCTCACCCGCCGTCTGCTCCTCTGGAGTCATCCGCGGCTGAAATCGCTGCACGCCATTCATATTCGGGCAAGCTCGACCATGCAGCCTATGCGCTCTCACGGCAGCCTTACGTCCTGGAGAATGGAGACTCCACCCCGAGTCTGTTCAGCTGATTTGGGCGCGATTCGGGGAAGCCCAGATCAATCTGTTACTTCCCCCGAGAACGCTCATTGCCAGTTGTTTTTTTCCCTGACCGAGGGCTCTCTCGGCACGGATGCACTGGCCCACAGCTGGCCTCGGGGCATGCGCAAGTATGCGTTTTCCCCAGTGAGCCTGCTCGCGCAGTTACTGTGCAAGGTCAGGGAAAACGAGGAACAGGTTCTGCTAGTTGCGCCCCTTGGCCCAATCGGACCTGGATATCAGAGCTCTCACTCCTCGCGACGGCCCTCCCCTGGCGGATCCCTTTGAGAGAGGACCTACTCTCTCAGGGACAGGGCACCATCTGGCACCCTCGCCCCGATCTTTGGAACCTCCACGGTGGTCCTTAGACGCGAGGAAGACTTAGGTAACCTACCGACTGCGGTGGTTAATACCATCACTCAGGCTAGAGCCCCCTCCACGAGGCGCGCCTACGCCCTGAAGTGGAGTCTATTCACTGAATGGTGCGTCTCTCGCAGAGAAGACCCCCGAAACTGCCAGATTAGTGTTGTGCTCTCTTTCCTTCAAGAGAAGTTGGACAGCAGGCTGTCGCCCTCCACTCTCAGGGTTTACGTGGCCGCCATCTCCGCTTATCATAGCGCGGTAGCTGGCGGCACCGTGGGAAAGCATAACCTCATCATCCGGTTCCTTAGGGGTGCTAGGTGAATTATCCATCTCGCCCCCCTCTCATGCCCTCTTGGGATCTCGCCCTCGTTCTCACGAGTTTGCGATCCGATCCCTTTGAGCCACTCGAATCAGTATCTCTAAGATTTCTGTCCTTGAAGACAGCTCTGCTGGTTGCATTGGCCTCCATCAAGAGGGTCGGGGACCTGGAGGCATTTTCGGTCAGTAACTTGTGCCTGGAATTCGGGCCGGATTACTTTCACGTCATCCTGAAACCCCCCGGAGGAGGCAGACCCAGCCCTTTCTTTACTTTGTCCAGTTCGCGCTCTGCGCATTTATGTGGACCGTACTCAGAATTTTAGATCATCTGAGCAGCTCTTTGTCTGTTATGGCGGTCGGCAGCAGGGAAGTGCCGTATCGAAACAAAGATTATCCCACTGGATTGTGGATGCCATTTCACTCGCTTTTCGAGTCGAGGTCAGCCGCGGAGCGTTGCATCCTCTTGGGCGCGTGCACGCGGCGCCTCTCTAACAGACATCTGTAGAGCTGTGGGCTGGGCGACACCCAACATATTTGCAAGGTTTTACAATCTGCGAGTGGAGCCGGTTTTCTCAAGGGTATTAGGTAACCCTTGAGGAAACAACTCGGTAGGGTGTTGAAACACGCTTGCTGCGCCATTCTCCCTAACACGGAGGTACGTGCGCCTTTTTATCTGTCAGTAAAGTTCCCCATCAGGTGAGCCCTGCAGATTCCTCCATGGCCCCCAGCACTGACTCAGCGGAGGAGTCACTTGCTGGCCCACTACGTTGTAGGTCTGCCCGCTGGTCAGCCCGCGTTTTGGGTATAGGTGCCTGCTATGTGTGATCCCCACTAGGCGATCCCATATGCTTATTCCGCCACGGTTAAGTCCCCCCCCCTGGGTAGACCCTTGTCTTCCCTATCCGCTAACCACTCTTTTGCTATGCGTACTCCCCCTTTTTAGGGCTAGTCCATATGTAATTTCCGCCATCTATCCCCCCCTTGGGTAACGGATGGCCTCCGCAGCGTCCTCCCTATCGGGACTGCACGCTTCCCAACGTACTGTCGTATTTCCTAGAATTATCTAGATGCTCACGACTTCCCAAAAAATATATCTAAATCCGCAAAACTTCTGTTGAAGTAGGATAAATTAGGGCCAGGGACACGTTGGAGGACCGCGCCTCCCATGATGTGGGTGCGTCACACTTGCTTGACTATATCGGGGGCGTTGGTAAGGTGCAGTCATTATGGCGCTTTCCATACTTCTCCCATTGTGGATTTCATCCACTTACGGCACTGAAGTTCCCCAACCAAAGGGGAACGTTCGAGGTTACAGAAGTAACCCTTCGTTCCCCGAGGAGGGGAACGGAAGTGCCATACTCCGTCGCCATAATGACTGTCCCTTAGCTGTTTGAAAGTCTCTTCAGCTTAAAAAGGATAGCGTCTGCTGGCATCAGGTGTGCTTATATGCTGAGATAATTGCATATGCAGCGCACCTGCGCAAGCTTACGCTGCCAATTAATTTCATTCATTGGCCCGTTCAATACTCTTTCAGACAAGCGGCTTCTGATCCGAATCCTCTCATCGTGGATTTCATCCACTTATGGCACTTCCGTTCCCCTCCTAGGGGAACGAAGGGTTACTTCTGTAACCTCGAACGGTATTTCGTTCATGTTATAGATATTCTAATGACAACACAATATTCTTGTTCAACAAAAACAACTGAAACCTCCTAAATATGTTGCATTCTAATAATAATATACAGGTGCTCTTCATGTAATTTGCATGTCTTCAAAAGGTTGATTCATTTCACCAATTCTATTCAAGAAGTGAAACTTGTATAATGTATACATCTCTTCCACGCAGACTGATCTATTTCAAGTGTTTATTTTATTTAGTTTGATGACAACTAATAAAAACCCCAATTCAGTATCTCAGAAAATGAGAATATTACTTAAGACCAATACAAAGAAAGTTTTTTTTAGAAATCTTGGCCAACTGAAATGTATGAACATGAAAAGTGTGAGCATGTACAGCAAACAGGTACTGTTGGAAAGTCCTATTGGAAAATGAAATCTGCATCTCCATAAAGTTGGTCAATAGCAGCAAGTGTGAAGTATACACAAATGTATTTACATTCGTGTATGATTGTGTGGTAATCTGTAAACTATCATTAGATCTCATGCATTATTATTTGATATTATAAATAATTTATTAAAATGTGGCACAATAGAGCTGACTTAATAATTAATTAGTTTATTTACTCATTCATTTATTTAAAAATCTAGAATGTTGCTTTCAAATGGCTTTCTCTGAATATTAATAAATACCAAAATAGCGTTGTTCGAACAGGAACTACTGTGTAGTAAAATGTAAAAAAATAACAGTAACAGTTTACATGGGCACCAATAATCCAATTTAAATACAATTAAGACAATACTGATTAAGAATCTACCATGTAAACAGCAATTTTTTATTAATATAATCGAATTAAGGTCATAATTTAACTAAACAAAAATCAGAATTAAGACGTGCAGTATGCCGATTTTAGTCGCATTATTTAAGGACAGTACAGACATGTAAACACCTTAACTAAACTGTCGTGTACGATTTTTGCCACATTTTGCAACAGGATGAACACACACGGCTGTTTGACACTATTTTCTGCACCTATCTAATCCGTAGGACCACAGACACACACACACACCACGAAATGCGAAATTATTATAAATTATTTTTTTCCATACGCGAGCAGTATCAAATTCCATTAAAACAACACTCTTCCAGCAGTTAATACTCGCATCCAATATCCTTTTGTCTTGGGGGCATGCATGAAGTGTTCCTAAATGAAAGGGAAAGTGCCAAACTGTAGTTAAAGTCAGCAGATTAAAACACCCGAAATTACATGAAAATCCTGAGGAAATGTGAATAGTGTGGTGACGCAGTGACGTTAATTGAATTATGTGCTATAACAGTGGTTCCCAACCTTTTTCTTTGGGGCCCCCCCCATAAACATATACAAACACTGGGGAGCCCCCCCACCATATAAATACACACGCACGCACGCACGCACATATGTACTGTGTATATATATATATATATATATATATATATATATATATATATATATATATATATATATATATATATATGTGTGTGTGTGTGTGTGTGTGTGTTTGTGTAATATATAGTAATATGTATAGAAATCATATTTCTATAATCATATAGAATATCCAAAGAAATTATTGTTGATTTTAGTAGACATCCATCACAAGCGGTGCCCGTAATTATACAAGAGTCAGAAATTGAGATCGTTTCGTCATATAGGTACCTGGGTGTATATTTGAACAACAAGCTCGATTGGTCTGAAAACACAATCCAGGTGTATAAGAAGGGTCAGAGCCGCATTCATTTATTAAGACGACTGAGGTCCTTTGGTGTGTGTCAGACACTGTTAAAAACGTTTTATGACTCTGTGGTGTCTTCTGTGATTCTGTATGCTATAACCTGCTGGGGAGGGGGACTATTGGAGAAGGAGAAAAACAAATTAAATAAGCTCATAAAAAGGGCAGGTTCTGTTGTGGGGGGTGCACTACCTACCATAGAAGAGATTGCACAGGATCGAATGCTGGACAAATTTGTTAGTATAATGAATCACGATAGTCATCCCCTTTATGATACAGTCCAAGCGTGTGCAAGCTCTTTTAGTACAAGATTAATTCAACCCCGGTGCTACAGAGAAAGATACAGGAAGTCTTTTTTACCAACAGTGATCAGATTGTATAACCAAAGTCATACCAGATGAATTGTGCTGAACTTGAATTAGATATTGGATATGTACAAGTGTTTACTCGTTGTTTTTGGAACCAAGGTGTGCAGTATGAAATGTAATCTTATTATTGTTTTTATATGTATGTAACTTATTTATCTATTTTTAGTATGGAGAGCTCTGCTGTGACATGTGAATTTCCCTCCGGGGATTAATAAAGTCAAACCAAACTAAACTAGAAAATATTAATTAATCAGTTTTAACTTCTCTTGGCCTTCAATAAAACCAAAATTTAGGTAGGCTTTGTCATACTGTCTAATCTTTTTCTTCGCCTCTGAAGAATCACAGCATTTACGTTTGTCTGCCATTTTTGTTTTGATTTTGCCTGTACGACACGTTGACAAGCAGATTGCCCGAGTGAGCAAAATTTAAATAATTATTTAAAGTTATTTATTTTAATTATTTTCACTATTATGTTGGAATTTTAAGCATGTGTTTAGATAATTTTTTTTTTTTTTGGGCTGCTCGATTTTGGGAAAAATCATAATCACGATTATTTTGGTCATAATTGTAATCACGATTATTCAAAACCATTGCCAGTTAAAGTCAAAATTATTAGCGCTCCTGAGATTTTTTTTTTATAAATATTTCCCAAATTATGTTTAACAGAGCAAGGAATTTTAACAGTATTTCCTATAATATTTTTTCTTCTATTTGTTTTATTTTAGCTAGAATAAAGACAGGTTTAAATATTTTGAAACCAATTTAAGGTCAATATTATTAGCCCCCTTAAGCAATATATATTTTTGATTGTCTGCAGAATAAACTACCGTTATAATGACTTGCCTTATTACTCTAATTAAGCCTTTGAACTGCACTTTAATCTGAATGCTTGTATTTTGAAAAATATCTAGTAAAATATTATGTGCTGTCATTATAGCAAAGACAAAAAGAAATCAGTAATTAGAAATGAGATATCAAAACTATTATGTTCAGAAATAAGTTAATAAAACATTCTTTCCATGAAACAGAAATTGGGCAGGAAAAGGTTTGCTAATTTTCAAGAGGGCTAATAATTCTGACTTCAACTGTATACATACAGTTATTTTCCACCCTGCAATGGAAAGAGAAATAAATACAATAGAATAAAAATATGAAACAAACTGTGCTTTAAGCATCTTCACTGTAAGAAAAACACTTTAGCTACAGCATTCCTTTAGTCAAGAGCAGCAAAGGTTTTCTCGTTATGTTTGTTTAATAATAACAAAAACAGGCGGCAGAAGGATTATAGCGCGCTGTATCTTTAATGGTTTCTCTTTCACGTCTTTTGATCCTCAACTCGTTTGTTTATTACACAAATGAGTGTTAATGTAAATAATCACTAAACACCGCGTTTTGACACCTATTTGACCATTAAAGCGTTCACGTTAAGATGACTTTAGATGTCTGCGCTCCTCTGCTCGTCTCAGTGTGTGAATGAGAGAGCGTGAATGCTGACCGGCCGAATGCTTCTGACTGCGTGATCGTGCTGCACACACACATAAGCTCTTTCGCGCTTTTAAGAGCAACACGTGTACAACTGTGGCGAAATATGATGCAATAATCATTTATCTCGATTAATGCTTTTTTATAATCGTTTGAAACCGAAATCTAAATCGGATTTTCGATTAATTGTACAGCCCTTTATAATAGTGGACCATTTTTATGCCTTTTTCTACCTCAATACTTATCCTCTCCCGCGCCCCCCCTGTGAACTCTGGCGCCCCCCTTAGGGGGGCGCGGACCCCAGGTTGGGAACCACTGTGCTATAACATGTAAAAGGATCATAAAAGGAACATTCAAAAAGCAACTCATGTAATCACCTTAATCATATTATTGTCTTATTCAGATTAAGGCAAATCATTTGATTACTGATGTCCATGTAGAAGTAGTCATTGTTTGTTAATTTGTGCAGATGTGCCAGTTCTTGTCAAGGAAGCATTTTGTTGCAGGAGTTGTCTCTCGTTGGTACACAGCAGCTGCTATTAGAATTTGCAAGTCTAAACAAAATCAGTCAAAACAGATCTGTCTTTTGGAATGCTTTATTAATGCAAAAAAAGCAATGGTAAGTATTAAGCAAAAGTTTTCCTTTTTCTAAGGCTTGAAAGTCTAATAGTCTATCTTATGCATCTTTGTCAAGCATGAAAATATATTTGAGAGTTACAGCATCAAGAGCTTTCCATTATCACTCTTGAAGTGAGTCATACCTGAGTTATTGAAAGCTAATTCAAGCCTCTGCATGTCTTTGACCAGAACACCGTTTCTTGAGCTGAAAATGTCAGCCAGAGAGGCAGCCATTGGCGACGGCTTGTGTTCATCACAATGTCGGCCCTGTAGACTGGGTGCACATTTCACCTCATAGCTGAAAAATAAGGTGCCATGATCTAAAGCACATCCATCATTAACAACTCCACTGCTAACTTTAACAGAACATGTACCAAGATGATCACGATTCCAGAAGTCATCTTCGTCATATACTTCTAAAGTTAATGTACTGCCAATTTTGATATTAATATGACCAAAATTAAATGTTTCTGACCAACGTGGATTGTCATTATCAACAATAGTCTGAGTGCGTTTGTTTTGTCCTTGATGTTTGATTTCTACATAACCATCTGTTTGAGTCAATGTATCTCCAAACAGACCGTTGGCTCTGAGATTGTAGACCTTCAGGGTGGCGAGCCCTTTTTCAGTTGGACAGCAGTTGGACTTCATAATTTTGCTACTTTCACAAACACAAACACAAGGATCTCTCGCACTGCACTTCTTACCAAGCTTACAAGGCTCAGAGCAAACGTTCCTGAGGGCATTTTCAGTGATGTATTCTTCAACAGCTTTTTTCAGCCCTTTTCTGGCAGGGTGTTTTTCGCTCAGTAAGAAATGGAGGGGTTTCAGAGTATACTGCACAACATCAGGGACACTCTTCAATGACTCAAGCCAGCCTTTAAGGGCATTTGGGTGTGATGATCCAGAAAAAAGCAGATCTTCTCCATTTATGTTCCCTCCAATTATCTCTGTCTGACGCTCACTAAACTTGCTGCTCATCTTCAGATTTGTGCCCAACTTTTGTTTAAGCTCTCGACATAAACGTGCCTCTGCCTCCACAGTTAATGCTTTATATATGCCCGAGGCTTCTACATCCAAACAGTCTTTGATTGCAGTGTCTGAAAGTCCACCAATTGAAGCCTCACAGGTTTTTATGGCTGTTATGGCTTTCATGTGTCCCCCTAACATTACACTTGTGGTATAGTGAGTGCCATATGTGGAGATTAGACTGCGGTAGGCGAATTTATCATAAGACGCAGGGAGTAATTTGATTGCTTGAAGAAACTCAGCATGAAGAGGAGGCTTTTGAACAACGTGGTATCTGTAAAGAAACATGAAATGTTTTAGAAGTTAGTTTCTTTTCATTGATTATAAGCAAAAACAACTTAGCTCTCTCTCACCTGTAAAAGTTACATTCAACTTGGTGTTTGGTGAAACTGTATTTGTCTTGTTTGGATTTCTGCATTGCAAATTTTGCTTCCCTGGAATGAGTGCCTCCAACTGTAGCTCCAGAAAGTTGAACACTTAAATCTGCTTTCCAGTTGCCTGAGATAGCTGAAGACGATTCTTCGACCACTGCTTCACTTGATTCAAAGATCTGACTGGAGACTTTCATTGAACACTTTGGCAAGGTCCTCCAGAAGTCAACTGCAGCTGGTAGCTTCTGCTTGATTCCATTCATGTATTGGTTTGTGCGCATGTTACAGGTGCCGTTTCCTAAATCCCATTTCTCTGTGTTGATCACATAAGTACCTTTGCGCTCCAGGGTCACAACATCAAATCCTTCACCAGCAAGATTGTATCCTGGAACAAAGTGAGCATTTTCACACTCTTTTGAAGTGCCTATTTCAACTTCTCCAGAAATGGTAATGAGAAGCATAGCCCAGAAAACTAACAGGTAAACTGGTACGTGCCTCATGATCTGTTGAGAGAAAAGAAAATATGAACATTTCTATCATAACATATTAATAAAACCTAATATATATATATATATATATATATATATATATATATATATATATATATATATATATATATATATATATATTATTATTATTATTTTTTTTTTAGATTCTTACCTCTGAATTCACAGGTGGTCTGAACAAAGTGATTCTGAAATATTGTCACGCTCTCAGTTCATTTTATATCACAGTTTTGTAGTTGCTGGGGGCGTGGGTGTTTCAGTGATGTCAAGATGCAGTGACATCTTAAAGCCTTTTCTGTTTTGTCTTTATTTCATTTGCTCCTATGTAGTGTTTTTCTATCCACTACGCTAGTGGTTGTGCCTTCTTGTTTACCCTTGTCTCACCCCATTTAGTCCTCATTTCAATAATTTTGCTTCCTGCCCCTTGTGTGGCTGCCTCAATCTGTACTCTCTTCTTTCATGTTCTTGTCAGATAGTTTTGTGCTATAGTTGGCCTACGTTTTGGTGCAAATAGAAACTACTCTTGTGTTTTTTCAGAAACCATGCACAAGCTCTAGTGGAACTTTTTTTTTTTATAACAGCGTTGATAATTGTGTCACAGTAGAGTGTGCAGGTACAGCTGGCATGCTTGCCAACACAATGTGAAAGGCTAAAGATGTTGACTGTGCTGATTGTTGTAATGTAAAAATATTACAGCAGGGGCTTTCAGCAGGAGGTGCCTGCATGATTCACTAAAAAAAAAACGTTTTAAAAGAGTCATTTGTTTGGACTCTTAATAGGCAACATTTATTTTCTTGAATTATATGGTATTTTTATGTCCTTAAAATTATACACACCTCCTGCAAATAGGCCCAGGGACTGATTTATATTTAATACATTGGGTTCACAGTGCTGTGGAGGCAATGCTTTTTCTCAGGGTGGCAATTGCCACACTCTGCCACAACAGGAGATCTGCCCTGATGGTTTGGATCATGTAGCTCTGTGATGACGAGCTAATTATCTGAATTGGGTGTGTAAGAAAATATACTATAGAAAGATGGGGATCCTCAGGACTAGTGTTGAGGACCAGTGCTGTAGACCTAAAGAATTCATTAGGTCACACAAACTATGATGACAGAAAGAGGTTGACTAATACAGGAACACTTAGCTGCGCCAAGTAATTGCTCCTCAAGCATTTTAAAAAAAGTTTTTGTTTCATATTGCCAATTCATAAGACGGTTGAGTAGTTGTGTAGTGGGTGTTATAGTTTTGTAGCACATGTTATTTAAAGGCAAGAGTGTCAGGGTCCTCCACTTAAAGCTCTTTTTATTTTTTGACACACATTGACACATTCAGGGCTCTATTTTGACGGTCCATGCGCAAAGCGCAGGGTGCAAACGCTTTCAGGGCGTGTCAGAATCCACTTTTGCTAATATAAGGATGTAAAAATCTTCTTTGTGCTGTGGCGCATGATCTAAAAGGGTTAAGCTTATTTTCTTAATGAGTTATAGGTGTGTTTTGAGAATAAACCAATCAGAGTCTCATCTCCCATTCCCTTTAAAAGCCAGTTGCGTTGCGCCAAATCGCATTTACTATTTACAGGACATAAATTAATTGTAAGTGGAAAAACTGAGCATTTCACTAGCAAGAAAACAATTAAACAGAGCATCTTCAGCGCGAGAATGAAAGATATGCATCTCATAATCTACTTTCACTCTCGTGGATAGGGAAGCCTTATACGCACAGACATCAATTAGCCTATAAATAATTAATTTAATTTGTTAAGCGCAAAGATTTATTTCAAAGCTTTTTCTAAATTCAGTTGTAATTTCCAGCAAATGAATAAATGAACAATAATAACGAGTGCTGTGCATATGCAAATATGCATATGATAAATAATATTAATACTTTTTTGCATATGCACAGAGGAACATTTACACCTCGCTGCCAACTAGCGTTTTGGAAGTGTTAATGCAGACCAACAGAGACAGCGCGCAGAAGTATAAATGCACAGCTACGCGCGTTGCATGTGCCTTGGGTTACGCCGGTCACTTGACGCAGAAGTATAAACCAGGCTTAAAGCTAAGGAGGGCTGCGTTTAGTCAGTTCCTGGATGGGAGGCAACAGGTAGGTTGCTGCTGCAAGTGGTATTAGTGAGACCAGCAGGGAGCAACCTTTGGTCTGTGTGGGCCCTAATGCCATGTGTGGGCCAAGTATTTTGATAGGGACTCTTACAGCTCAGTAAGTGCCATGTTTCGGATGAGATGTTAAACTGGGGTCATTACAAATCCCAACATGCCCTTAGAAAAAAGAGTAGGGGTTTAACCCCGGAATCCTGGCCAAATTTGCACACTGGCCTCCTAACCATCCCTATATCATAATAGGCTTCATCATTCTGTCTTCTCTCCACCAATCAGCTGGTGTCTGAAGTGTCCAGAAAAGTGCTATATAAATGTAAGGAATTATTGTTATTATTATTATTATTATATACAGGCAAGTGCTTTTCAGCCACCGGTAATGTTCCTGTTTTCATTTAGTAGTTTAAGCGTAACAAGATGAAAGGCTGTGAAATTAAAGTCAGGAGCAGCAGGTGAGCGACAAAAAAAAAATCGATTGCCTAGAACTTTAACAATTCAATTTTTACATCAGTATTGTTTTACAGCAACGCAAACAGTAATTATATTTTTAAACAAATGACATTTTAAAATCATTTTAGCACCAGTTGTTACTTTAAAATTTAAAAAGTACTTTAAAGTATTAAATTTGAGATTTAAATTTTTTTTTATTTTTGAGATATTAAAATTAGTCACGAAATGTGTTTTTCTAACCTGTCTTTTCATTTGGTGGTTGCTTGTCTGTGAGTGTCAGATTTGTGGTGCCAATAATATACCATGACGTGGCTCTAACCAATATTCAAATGTTAGTTTAACACATTGGGTGGGCTTAAGTTGAACAATGCTAAACAAAAAAAATAAAAATAAAAAATCTGACATGCCAGTAAACTGTAAATGTATGGTACTACAGATTTGTTGGAACTTTTATAGATGTTTTCAATTCATTTTGAAGGATGCAAGTGAATGAGAGCAAATCCAAATTCCAAATTCTGGGGTTGCTTGAAAACAAAATGAAAGAGGGTAGAGCAATCCTGACATGACTGGAGCGAGCAGCAATGCAAACTATATAGCAGCAATCTCATTGCAACTGCTCTATCTCTCCAGTGATAAGTCAACTGGGGTCATGTGGTTTGTTGGTTTCAACCTCAGATAGCATCTTTAGAGCCTGCCTGATTTACAGTATTGTGCAAAAGTAATTGGCCACCATTGGTTAATTTTTGGTCTCTTTAGCTCTATATACTGTTTTTGAGTCTTAAATATGTACTGTAATAAACACAATATGTAGTCGGTATTTAATTTGACTTTGACACCAAGCACAGCTTCAGCTGTTTTGAGGAGATTGTCCTGAAGTTTTCTGAAAAAAAGAAAAGAAAATAAAACTTATGAAACACCAGGCTTCTTTTAGTACTTTCCTGCATTCTTTTTTTAGGTTTAATTGTCAAACCTGTCTAAGTGATCCCATATCGCCTTATATAATAATTAGGATTCCGTGGCTGTCCTTGATTCAAGGCTGCAAGCACTAATTCTTTCACTTCTCTACACTATTCAAGTTTTAAACAATTAGACAAAAGTAAAAATAAATAAATAAAATGAATAAACAAATATTTTATATTTCTGGTTGTGTTGTAATAAGAAGATTGATAGAATTACATACAGTCGTTATGCCGTCACTAAAGCAATAATGTAATGGAAGCCTAAAACTTTTGCACAGTACTGTATTTTGTAAACAAATGAGGCAAGCACTTCTTCAAATGATAGGACTGCACTGACTGGTGCAACTTGTGCATCTTCCAAATTTTTTTTCTTCCAAAGTTCATTAGAATTGAAGCTAGTACAATGATCACTTTCAGGAGAAAAACAAAACTTAAATACAAATCCCAATTCACGCAATAATGCCCTACAGCCTTGTGGCTTCAAAGGACTCCTCATTTCCTCTGGCTCCAATTGGTTGTTTTTTTACCCTTCACCTTAGTCCCATGAGGTGCCATCATCACCTTGACAATGTCACACTGGCTCATCAGCTCTTCACCTTCTTTTTTTTAAATCTCTGCTCTGTTTTTTTCACCTGTCATCTTCTATAGTTTTGTGTCTACCAGAAGCTCTGTGTCATTCACCAGACCCCTTGACCTTCCTCCCAGAGCCAATCCTCCCTAACTATACATTTTACTTCCATGCTAATGTTACATAGTTAATAAAGATACAGTATGTAAGATTCAAAATACTTTTTCACCCAGCCATTCCCCTGACAATGCAGACTGCTAGGTTGTACACCAACAAGACCGAGCATGGCTCACTATCAAGTGGTGAGCCTACAGTGTAACTACAAGTGACAAGAAACAGACGTGAGAAAAAGAAACCATTTCAAAAATAGATATTTCAAGTGATGGTTAGGACAAAAACTACTTTTGGAAAAGATTAATATTTCTCACGGCTGAATAACAGCTTAAACTTCGATGACAATGATCACCTCAGGTACTGGTTACGCTTTATTCAGGGTTAAATGAGTTTGATTTTATGTGACATTTATTATTAAACTGAAAGCAGCAGCAAATAGTTTACCTCAGACCTTGAACATAAAATAAGCATACTGTTTGAACTGTGACTGAGTGCAAACCAAGAAATGTCAGTTCCCCAGCAGGAGGAGAACTCCAATGCCACAGTACAGTATGTGGAAAAGTTTCAACAAAACAAAAAGGAAGTAAATGAAATGGGTTTCTTGTATTATATGAGATTATATGCACACAAATGCACAATGAGAAGGTTCAATATCTGTGTTGTATAATCAAACAAAAAAGTCAGGAAAACAAATGAGATTTAAGCTGGTTACTTGTGGATGAAAAATTTTATACAAACAATAAAAAACAACAACAAACTCGTAAAGTTTTAGAAAAATAAATCTATTACTTTAAATCAAGATTCATTAAACCTACAATTTCTTTCAAGTTGTTGCGCTTCTGACGTCAGTCACATGATAACGTAAACATGGCAGATAAGGTACAATCCTAAACATACTCAACGAGATTTGGCTGTTGAGTGCCTACTCTTTTAGTCCTCATTAAGTAAGTACTTTATGAAATTGAGTACCAACTCATTGAGTATGCGATTTCGAACGCAGCCTCATTCAGTTGAGTTTAAGAATGCCAGACAAGATGTCAATCTGAAAATACATTTCTGGATGCCGTGGTTTACTGACCACGGAAGATGGCACAAGCACTGTGTTGCAATGTTTGGGGGTTCAGCATGTTAATGCATTGCTCGCGTGCAGTACATGCCATCACTGAGATGGCATGTCTGTTGTGTAGCTAAGAGAGCTCCCATTCCTCAGCGAGCTATATCCAATGACACCGAAGACCAGATTTCCATCACTACATTGGAGGGTGGGCTGTCATTTTCCGATGACAATTCAGACCTGCTTCCTCTCTCAGGGCAAAGATATGAAATCTGATATGATGGTGGTGGGGCTGGAGATAGCTTGTCCCCCAGCACCGGCGCCGGATCGATTAGACAGGTTTTCCATGGAGGCTAAAAAGTAGGGGGAAACCCTCTAAGCTTCCCGTCCCCTTCTTCCTGGAGGTGCACAGTAAGTTCACACAGAGCTGGAGGGCACCTTTTTTGCCTGGTCTGTGTGTGCTTCTGCCCTCACCTTCTTCGATGACGGAGCAGGCAGGGGGTACGAGACGCTTCCCCAGGTTGAATGTGCTATTGCGGTCTATCTTGCCTGTGTGATGCCTCTTCCCGGTGTGGTCAGCCTCGGCTTTCGTCAAAGGCATGTGGGTTGCCTGCGTCCCTTGGGGCCAGAGCCTATACTGCCCCAGCCTATACTTGGCCCAGCTGCACAAGGCAGGTTTCAACCCAGGCTTAATGTACCGCAACTGACTATGCTCTAAGTACAACAGAGTCGGCTGTGAGTGCCCTGGGAAAAACAATGGCCATTCTAGTGGTCCAGGGATGCCACCTCTGGCTAAAACCTAACAGATATCCGTGACATTGACAACGTTTCCTTTCTTAGCACTCTAATATCCCAGGCTGGCCTTTTTGGTGACACTGTGGGTGAGTTCACTACAGTGATGAAGCAGTCAAGTGCGATGTGGGAAGTCAACTTTAGGTGAGCTCCCAAAACTGCTCGCTATGCCGACCCAGGGTGCCACCAAGTCCAGTAAACGGACCGCAAAGCGTCCCTGAGACGGGCCACTCAGGGAAAAGGAGGTTTGCTCTTTCCTTGGTGGAGAGCTGGGGACACCCATATCATTACAACCAGGCTGCTGGCCTCACGGCTGGTGGCTACCAAATTTTCAATGAAGAGCAATTTCTACTTTCTTCGGGTGTGACAGCCAGAACACTGCCAGCATGGGACGCTATGCCTTCTAGCTAGCAGGATCAGTGCTCTTCACGACAGGCTTTGAGAGTGCCAGAGGACGGGCTCCTTTCTCTCGCACTCCTAGCCACCCCGCGGGCTCTTGGGAAGAAGGTAAGAGTAAACATTTTATCTTCCACTCTTCTTCGGGATGCGCCGCCTCCTGGGGTGAGCTCTGCCAACCCGTGCTGCCTCACTGCTGGTACGCCAGTGATTTCACCGATGATGTCACATCAGGGTCATTCCTGTGTCTGCCCCTGTCTTGCTTGAGTGTCTTGTTTTCCTGGAGAATGAGGCAATCGAGCCGGTCCCTCCAGCTGAGATGAACTATGGGTTTTCTCCTTTGAGCTTTCCCTGTTTTTGCGGGTTTTCACCAAGCTCACGGAGGGTGCCCTAAGGATCTTTTGTCTTGGGCCATCCACATCCACAATTATATCGATATCTGACTGATTATAGCTCACTTACAAGATCAATTGGTTATGCAGCAGAACAGGGTGCCCCGGCACCTTGACCTGTTAGAGTTTTGATCATTTCAGAGGCTCATGGGGCATATGGCATATCTGCAGCCAAGGTCACGCTGCTCGGATTGCTCCATATAAGAACGCTTCAACATTGGCTTCACGATTGGGTTTCCAGACGTGCATGGCATGCAGGCACACATCGGATGGCTTTCACTCCACGCCCTTAGCCCTTGGATGACCCTGTCTTTCTACAGGTGGGAGTGCCTCTAGAACAAGTGCCCAGGCATGTCGTTGTCTCAACGTATGCTTCCAGTACGGGTTCGGGGCCTTGTGTTGCGAGCATGCAGCTGCAGGTCCGTGGAAAGGAGCAGGTTACATTGGCATATTAATTGCCTGGGCTGTTGGCAGTGTATGCTGCTCTTTGCTGTTTTTTACCAATGCTAGAGGGAACACATGTTCTGCCCAGCACGGACAGCATGGCAATGATGGTGTATATCAACAGCATGGGAGGTATCCATTCTTGCTGCATGTCTCAGCTCACTTGCTGTCTGCTTCTCTGGAGTCATACACGGCTGAAATTGATGCATGCCATTCTCATCCCTGATGAGCAGGTTTTGTTAGTTGCACCTCTCTGGCCCAACATGACCTGGATGTCAGAACCCTCTCTCCTGTGATGGCCTCTCCCTGGCAATTTCCTTTGAGGAAAGACTTATCTCTTTGGGACAGGCATCATCTGCCATCTGCACCCAGATCTCTGTAACCTCACATGTGGTCCATAGGTGGAGCATGGGGGAATTGGGTGATCTATCGCTTCGGTGGTTAACACCATCACTCAGGCTAGAGCACCCTTTTTGAGGCATGTTTTTGCCCTGAGGTCTATTTGAGTCTATTTGCTGTGTGGTGTGCTTTCCTTCGAAAAGGACCCTGGACATGCCAGATCAGTGTGATGCTGTCCTCTTTTAGTTGTCTGGGGCAGAGGTTGTCCCCTTCGCACTGAGGGGTGGGTTTTAATACTCCAAACTCTGAGGACGCGGGGATGGCCATGCACTGGGAAAGCATTGCCTCATTACATAGTTCCCCAGAGGCGTGAGATGCTAGATGATTAACTCCATCCTGTCCCCCTTTCATGCCCTCTTGGAGATCTCTTTGTAGACAAGGTCTTCTCGATCCAATCGACTTAGTATCTTTAAAATTTCTGTCCATGTGGACAGCTCTGCTGATCGCATTGGCATGGGTCAAGAGGGTCGGATATCCGGAGGCATTTTTGATCAGCAAATTGTGCCAGCAATTTAGGCTGGCCTACTCTCACGTTTTCCTGAGACCCCGGCCCACCTAGGTGCCCGAGGCATTCCTATCCTGCATTTTTCATACTATGTAGTGAACCTGCAATCGCTGCCCATGGAGTAGGCAGACCCAGCCCCTTTCTTTGCTGCATCCTGTTCGCACTCTGTGCTACGTTACCACATTTAGAGCTTTCGACTTTAAACAGCTCCTTTTCTGTTATGATCAGCAGATGGGAAGTACTGTATCTAAACAGAGGTTAGCCCACTGGATAGTGGCATGCCAATTTGGTCAGCCTGTGTTCTGGGTTTAGGTGCCTGCTATGCACAATCCCCACTGGCGATCGCATATGCTTCACTCAGTCACAGTATAGTCCCCCCTCTCCAGGCAGGCCTATGTCTTCCGCTAACCATTGCTCATATGTGTACTGACCCTTCCCATTGTTATTCCGTATGTCTTCCTGCCATCAGGTCTCCCCATTTGGGCAGCAGGTGGCCTCCACAACATCCTCCCCATTTGGGACTGACAAGCTTTACCAACAAACTGTAATATTTTGAAATTCCTAGAACCTAACTAGGTGAAATTTTTACAACTTTTCAAACATATAAATAAGCCTTTAAGCCCTTTACAGATAAGTAAGGTAAGTTAGGGGCAGAGCACACATTGGAGGGCTACACCTCTGGTAATGATGGTGCGTTCACGCTGGAGCCCGGCAAACCTCTCACCAGTGACATGGTAAGGTTCATCCACTGTGGCATTTTTCCATACATTACGATGGTGAACAAAATGGTTACTACGTCACCCTCGTTCCCCAAGGGATGTTCCTTCGCCACAGTGGTTGCGCCTCGGACAGTTGTAGTTCATCTTCTTTAGCTAGAAAAGGTGCTGAGCGACGCATGTCTGGCATTCTTATACTCAACTGATTTTGACTGCTGCCACTGGGCGCTGCCAATTTATTGGCATTTCATTGGCCCATTTTATTACTCTTCACAGGCCCGGCCCTAAGCAATTTGGCACCCTAGGCAAGATTTCAGGTGGCGCCCCGTCAAAATAAAAGTGTCACACCGTCAAACGGTGTCACAACATAAAAGTGTCACACCTTAAGACAGTAGCCCCTTTCACACAGTGATACCGGTAAATATCTGGAAAATTTCCGGAGCGACTTTACCAGTAAATTCAAAAAAGCGCTGTTCACACAGGCGAGGACGTTACGGAATTTTTCCGGAAAAGAGCATTCACACATCCATTAAAAATACCGGTAAATTCTGACATCATTAACCAGAAATGAGCTCTAAATGGCTGGGCTTGTGTTTGTAAACATTTGACTAAATTACAAACTCTGTGGATGGATCAGTGTTGTGAACAGCTTTGATGAAATATAGAGAAACACTTTTGCATCTCGAGATGCACATGAAATGTATGCGTGCTGGCGCTCATGGGATGTTTCACGGGCACACGCTAAGCTTGAGGGTAAACAAACAACGGCTTATTATAAGCATCTTATCGATAATTATTTACACTGTTGGCATTAAGATGAACATATAAGCATTATCTGACTAACATCCAGCAGCTAAATATGTCTGGTTAAATATTCAAATTTTCATATTTTCATAAACCGCACGGACGTGAATGCATCTGATTGTTCTGATTGGCTAAAGTAGACGTCACATGTCAGCATGTTCTAGACGTGCACGCGCTCTTTCCGGCAATCTTCCTTCTGCATTCACACAATGCAGCATTCTGGCAAACTACCGGTAATGTTACAACTTCTCTTTCCAGAAAATTGCCAGAACGAATTTTCCGGTATTTTCAAAAAGGACCTGTTCACACATACACACCTGTATGGTCTGTATGTGTGAAAGGGGCTTATGTTCATATTCACCTATAGTGCAAACCCATATCAAAACAGGGAGAACATGCAAACTCCACACAGAAATGCCATTTGACCCGGCCGGGACTCGAACCAGCAACCTTTTTGCTGTGAGGTGACAGTCTGAGCCACTGTGCTGCCCCACTGTAGTTATTAATAACTTCCAGATGTTTTACAGTTTGATTTTGTAATAATAATGCATGTTTACATTTATTGTAATATGTATGTTAATATTTATTCACAATGTAATTTATTTTTATGTTTTTTATAATAACATTAAATGTTATAATAATGTTATAATATAATATAATATTATAATAAATACTTATAATAATGTTAACTGATAAATAATACATATTTATTTATAATGTTATAATGTTTTAATAGTTTATATATATATATATATATATATATATATATATATATATATATATATATACTGTATATATATACTGTATATATATATATATATATATATATATATATATATATATATATATATATATATATATATATATATATATATATATATATATTTATTCATCTTTGCTAATGTTGGTAAATGGTAAAAAAGTTGTTTGTTGTTTATTCATGTTAACTCACAATGTATTAACTATCGTTAACAAGCATGACTTTGGATTTTATTCTTGCAATAGTAAATGCTGTACATTAATTATGCTGTACAAGTATTGTTCATACTTAGTTTATATTAGTTAAACCGTTAACATTAACTAATTAAACTACTGTAAAGCGTAACTGTTGTATGTTGTTCTTTTATATTTGTATGTAGTTTATATGTATTTTATATTTATTTTGTTATATTTGTCAATGTATGTGTTTTTGAAACATTTCACCAATATCTATGTTAAATGTATGTTCGTTATGCAGTATTATAAATACATTTTGTAATGATTAAGTATTGTGTACTTTATTTCATTATTGGACATATTAATACTGAATACAATTGTACAGGCTAAAACAATATTTAAAAATAACCTGTTGACCGACTGTGGGCCACCAACAGACACTTATTTAAAACCAGCAGTCCAATGGCGGACCACCGTCGGAAAAGCGGCGGCAGCCGCTGGTGGGCCGCTGGAATAATGATGAGCAAATTGCCTGTGACGTACTTACGATTAAAGATCATTGCATTTACACACAAAATACATTTGCTCACATAAATTTAAGTTATGCATGTTTAAGTGCATATGTTAATCTTAAAATGTATAGTAATTAATATAAATGTTGTGTTCTGATAAGAAATTAAACTTCATTGCATACTGAATCTTTGATTATGAACATTGCATGTATCCTGGACAGTTACTGTACGTAGACATAATAAGATGCAGCTAAGTCAAAGTAATACACATTTCCTTTTTAGAAATGTAACTAAAATCACATAGAGTACTAAAACATTACTGTCTCTTCTGCTTTAGACATTACTGTCTAACCTCTTCTGCTCAGCTTCCAGATGATTGTTTTAACAGGCTGTAATGTGTATTTTTGGTTTCAGGTTGTGTAGAAAGATTAGAGATCTACAGCAGATAAGCATGGCAATTCAGGTGATTAGTCAACTTTTCAAATCAGCTTTTGTAGTTGTCATTATTTTAAAAAAATTTAGATTAGATTAGATTTGATTCAACTTTATTGTCATTACACATGTACAAATCCAAGGCAACAAAATGCAGTTTAGGTCTAACCAGCAGTACATTAGCAGCAATTGCAGGATACAGATATAAGTTATAAAGTGCAGTTATAGAAAAACTATGGTGATATTTACAGATGGATGTACTATAAACATTAAATACAGGTTGTATTAGCTATTGACAGAAATTTACAATAAATGAAAATATTTACTGAAAATATTTACTGGTAATACTGCTATTAATAATCAGAAGTGTGCAGATAGATAAACATAATTACAAATGTTTATGTACAGTGGGTGTACATAATTACAAATGTCAATGTCCAGTGGGTATGTACAGTTCAAACAAGTGAGTCAGTGCAGTGTAGTGCAATGAATATGTGCAAATGTTAAATAGTGCAGTGATTGCGAGGAGTATAAGTTAGAGGAGAGTGGGGGTGTATTGGGGAGCAAAAGAGTCATTAAGGGGCAGAGTTCAAAAGAGTGACAACTCTGAGTCTGGGGAAAAAGCTGTTCCTCAGTCTGCTGGTTTTTGTCCAGGGGACACCAAAACACATTTTTTGAGCTGTTGACAGAGGTATATGTGTCCCACACTGCTAAAAACACTATTAGGACACCTATATTTCACTAAAAAGTGTTAATTGGTTGTTTTTGCGTTATTTTAAGCAAATTCGTACTTCCGGTTTGAAACGAATTTTTGAAGCTGCGTCACGGCCATGAGATAATAGCATGTATTCCAGCGTGCAGACTGGACGTCTGTGCCAGAGTCTTATTACGTCTTACAGTGTGCTGCATTAATGCATGAGTAAGGCTTGGTTCAAACCAATCAGCGTGCTCTATTGTGCAACTTCATTAATATTCATTACTGTCACAGTGTTTAGACGACAGAGACGCCACGTTGTGTTGGCAAAACAAGCGTGAAGTGTTGCTTTTATAGTTTGCTGCCGTTAAGTTTTGTTTTAATTTTCTCTCTGTGAGAGCTCATCTGGAGTCACAAGTTAGCACTACAACCAAACTATAACCTCGTGTAGGATTTTGTGACCGGAAGTGATGTTTTGTAAACAAATTTCGGGAGGAGCATGCGCAGAAGTTTCAGTATCGAATACGTCATTTACAATTATCCCTTCATCAAATCAGTTCTTGAGCAACCCCTATATATACCCAAGCTGTCTTACCTGCAGCATCTCACGACTTTAGTATTGGCACATCCAATCGCTGTAGAATTGTCCAAACAGCAAATTTCCATGAGGATGACACGGCTCCTCTTGCAAACTCCAAGCCGACGTCCAGCGCATCAGCACTCGGCAGAGCATATCAACAGAATCCGCTGTCTTAACTTAGGCCTGCCACGCCGCTGCTCTTCCAGACACCGGCAACACACCCTGAGCCGCTCCCCAGTTGGAAACCACCAGCCCAGATCAAGCGAGTGCCAGGCCACCGCTCTACAGGCGAAGCGCCACCATCGGCCAATTCGCTATGACAGCGTGAGCACGTCTCCGCTACGGCCCATGAAATGGTAATTATAACGTTTACAAAGTGATTTATTACTTTCGAATATCATGATCACAATATATATGTCTACACCTCATTCATGATGCAAGTGATTAATTTTTATAAATTGTTAAAATTTTTGGTATTTGTTACACAGCAAGCCCAAAAATGGTTGCGTACAACATGACTTTGTATAAACTAACTTATAGTGTAATATGTTTAAAATTGATCATAAACAAATAATTTCTCAACTTACTGCACGGGGAGACTCAAGAAATGTTAATTATAATGTTTACAAAGTGATTTATTACTTTTAAAATCACTATCACAGTGCATACGTCCACACCTCATATCTGACGGGCAGAAAGTGATTAAATTTTATAAATTGTTAAGTTTTTGGTAATTGTTATGCAGCAAGCAATGGTTGCGTACACTGATTTTGTATAAAATTAACTTTATTGTGTGATAAGAATTTAAAGTGATCATAAACTATTAAATTTCTCAACTTAAATGAGTGGCGGCTTGGACCCGGAAACATTATTACATACATCACCAACAGGTCACCACCTAATAAGCGGACTCTTCCTTCATGCCGCTTGCAGATTAACCAGGTTTGTTCAGGCCCTGATGCAAGTTCAAGCGTGAGGCCGCTTCCGCTGATGTCACCAACACCGGCAGCCCCTTCTCTCTTCTCTTTTCTTTCCACCTGTGATCCTAGGGCCATCAGTAGCATGAGCATGCCTCCGCAATGGGCTCTAGCCCCCAACTTTCTTCAGGCCCCGACGCAAGTTCCAGCGTGAGGCTGCCTCCGCTGACGTCACTAGCGCCGATAGCTTTCCTCTCTTCTCTTTTCCTTCCTCCTGTGATCCTAGGGTCATCAGTAGCGCGAGCATGCCTCCGCAAATGGCTCTAGTCCCCAACTTTGTCAGGCCCCAATGTAAGTGCCAGCGCGAGGCTGCCTCCGCTGACGTCACTAACGCCGGCAGCCCCTCTTCTCTTTTCCTCCCACCTGTGATCCTAGAGTCATCAGTAGCACGAGCATGCCTCCGCAAACGGCTCTAGTCCCCAACTTTCTATCAGGCCCCGACGTAAGTGCCAGCGCAAGGCTGCCTCCGCTGACGTCACTAACGCCGGCAACCCCTCTTCTCTTTTCTTCCCACCTGTGATCCTAGGGTCATCAGTAGCGTGAGCACGCCTCCGCAAACGGCTCTAGTCCCCAACTTTCTTTCAGGCCCTGACGCAAGTTCCAGCGTGAAGCTGCCTCCGCTGTCGTCACTAACACCGGCAGCCCCTCCACTCTTCTCTTTCGCTTCCACCTGTGATCCTGGGCCACGTTAGACTATTTTTCTTAGATTCATCGTCTAGGTACTTAACATGTATAAACTTAAATACGTTATTAACGTTTACATAGACAACACGCGTATATAAAATAAATCGTTTAATTAAATAAATTTGATAAGTAATTATGAACTAATAATAACACCAAGCGATAAGCAACTTCAGCTCAGAAATCATCCAGAATCCCATGACTAGCTTACCCCATCTATTTTCACAGCGATTCAAGTCGTAATTGCATTCAATAAAAGCCATGGAACTCCATTCAAACTTTCGGCTACTACTCAATGCTCCTCGCACTACCTTAAGTTCCTTTAATACTATCAATTACGTTTTCCACAGAAATTAAACTGAAAAGTCAGTGGAAATGCGCCATCATTGCCCCCCTTTTACTATTTCAACCCCTAAAACTTTCCTAATCCTGGTCATTAACCCCTTCAAGGAGTTCTATTATAAGGATGCTCTCTCACTGGGGACTCACACCCTATTACGTACTACTGCAAGCACAGGGTCTGCTTCCACTCTAGACATACGCCTTATTACGCTCCACTGCAAGCGCAGTGACTGCTCCTACGATAGACGTACACATTTTTATTATTATTATGCACCACTGCTAGCGCAGTGACCACTCTCACTGGAGACGCACACCTTATTTATCATGCACCACTGCAAGCGCAGTTACCGCTCCTACAGGAGTCACACACCTTATCATTTTGTATTATTGCAAGCGCAGTGACTGCTCCTACAGGAGTCGCACACCTTATCATTTTGTACTATTGCAAGTGTAGTTACCGCTCCCACCGGAGTCACACTCCTTATCAATATGCACTACTGCAAGCGCAGTGACCGATTCTACGGGAGATGCACACCTTATTACATACTACTGCTAGTGCAGTGACCTCTCCTACAGGAGACACACACCTTATTATCATGCGCCACTGCTAGCGCAGTGATCGCTCCTACGGGGCATGCACACATTAATATTATGCACCACTGCAAGCGCAGTGACCGCTCCTACAAGAGACGCATACCTGATTACACACTGCTACTAGGGCAGTGACTACTCATACGGGAGACACACACCCTAATATTTTGCACCACCGCAAGCACAGTGACTGCTCCTATGGGAGAAGCACACCTTACTATTATGTACCACTGCGAGTGTAGTGGCAGCTCCCACTGGAGACGTACACTTTATTATGCACCACTGCACCACTGCAAGCGCAGTGACTGCTCCTACGGGAGACACACACTTGATTACACACTACTGCTAGTGCAGTGACCACTCCTACGGTAGACGCACATCTTATTATGCACCACTGCTAATGCAGTGACCGCTCCTACGGGAGACGTACACCTCATAATTATGCACCACTGCAAGCACAGTGACTGCTCCTATGGGAGACGCACACCTTATTACACACTGCCGCTAGGGCAGCGACCACTCATACCTCATACAGGAGACACACGCCTTATTATTATGCACCACTGTTAGTACAGTGACTGCTCCTACGGGAGACGTACACCTTATAATTATGCACCACTGCAAGCGCAGTGACCGCTCCTACGGGAGACGTACACCTCATAACTATGCACCACTGCAAGCGCAGTGACTGCTCCTTACGGGACATGTACACCTTATAATTATGCACCACTGCAAGCGCAGTGACTGCTCCTACGGGAGACGGACACCTTATTACACACTGCCGCTAGGGCAGTGACCACTCATACCTCATACAGGAGATACACACCTTATTATTATGCACCACTATTAGTACAGTGACCGGTCCTATGGGAGACGTACACCTTATAATTATGCACCACTGCAAGCGCAGTGACCGCTCCTACGGGAGACGTACACCGTATTATTATACACCACTGCAAGCGCAGTGACCACTCCTATTTGAGACGCATACCTCATCATACACCAATGTCAGCACAGTGACAGCTATTACGGGGATGCATACTTTTAACACACACCATTGCTAATGCAGTGACCGCTCCTACGGAAGACGCCCGTCTCCCGTTGGAGCAGACACTTTTGCTGGAGACATTCATCATGCACCACTATCAACAAAGCAAATGCTTCCTCCCGAAAAACATACGTTATAACTCTACAGCACCCCCCCAAATTTTTAAGATCAGCAAATTTTGTTGGGCTTGCACATTGTCTGGCTGCTGTCCTGTAACCAAATAGCGTTTTGGGGAGCGTTCTGGGGCCGGGCTAGATACTTCGCTTGAATCCCAACTCCTCTTTGTTTCCTGATAAGGGGAATAACTCGAGTTGGGGTGTCTCCTCGAGCTCAGAGCCCTCCCCCGAACAGCACGCCAAATATGCTTTATACTTAAACGAATGCAAGTGTGAACTCGTGAAGTGATGTTTTGTAAACAAATTTCGGGAGGAGCATGCGCAGAAGTTTCAGTATCGAATACGTCATTGACAATTATCCCATCATCAAATCAGTTCTTGAGCAACCCCTATATATACCAAAGCTGTCTTACCTGCAGCATCTCACGACTTTAGCATCCCTCCACCACCCCGTCACCTCACCTCTTGCATTGCATTCTCGGGGGGGAGCGTTCTGGGGCCGGGCTAGATACTTTGCTCGAATCCCAACTCCTCTTTGTTTCCTGATATGGGGAATAACTCGAGTTGGGGTGTCTCCTCGAGCTCAGAGCCCTCCCCCCGGACAGCACGCCAAATATGCTTTATACTTAAACGAATGCAAGTGTGAACTCGTGAATAACACACGTGGCTTTCTGACGCTACCTGCCGAGTGCATCTAAGTTTCCGGGAAATGCTGAGTTTTTTTTTCTCTCATTCGCCGTGTGGTATCAAACATTGCATGAAAATACACGCTTAGAGCAGTTTCTCGAATCAAATATCTCGTTTGTCGCGAGGGACATGAATGAATTCCCTGAATAAAAGAGCCAAACTGCAGTTAAAGTCCACCATTTAATAATTTGGCAAATAATTCGACTACAGATGTCCATGTAAACACAGTCCCTTTGTCTGCTGTGGGTGTGTGTTTTGACTCTGAAATTCAGCGCGTCCAAATAGACACTCCCACACCAAGCCTCTTTTCTTCCTCCGACACTCCCCCCTAAACAAAGCTGGACACGCCCACTTTTCTGACTTTTTCCAAAGTAGAGGTGTGAAAACACCCTGCTGAAACGAGGGAGTTTCATGGCCCTTTAAGAAGACAGTGTTTCTTCTAGATCAGTGGTTCTCAAACTTTATTTTATCAAGTACCACCTCAGAAAAAAATTGTCTCTCCAAGTACCACCAAAAATTAGCAGTATTGAAATACAGTACCATAGTAGGCCCAGTAAAGCAGCTACAACTCTGCACAGTTAAAAAAACGTGGCTGATTACCTCAGAAATATAGGCTATATGTCAATAACGGCATATTATATACATCATTTTTGATAAATTATTAAATGTGTGTAGCATGTACATGACATATTTCATTCCTCCGCGTACCACCAGAAGGAAGCCTGTGTACCACTGTTCTAGATGTCCTCTATTTAAATTTGTAATGAGCATAGTCAAGTTTTCTCATGTCATGAAAATACAACAAAATGTCATGTAGTGGTTTATTTCTTTTTTTATCCAATGGTTCCTTGTGTATAATTTTCAGTTTTACACACAAACACATGTTATGTAATATAACCACAGTCATTGTCATTTTAAACTGAAGCTAAAGCTAATAGTTAAAGCATGGAGATTTGTTTTATGTTCTACATACATTTTTTTAGATAATGAATAATTGGAAAATCCACTCATTTTTGTAAACTTCCAAGGTGTTTTTCTTTCATATTACTTTTTAAAACACAGGTGTGAGTAAAACGAGAACTTTTACCTTTCGATAGGTTTGGGTATAGTTTTCAATACTTTAAGGCACTGACTGTCTTTATGTTCAAAACCAAATGTAATACTTCAGAATAAAACAATAAAACTGAAAGCATACAGAATGCTTGACATGCTGGTGATGCATGTGGTGATGCATAAGGAACAATAATAAAATAATTGAAATTCAGGAGCCAGTATCAAAGACAAGGAATTATTATTGGCATTGATATCTTTGGTGTTTACATTAATTTCATATGTCAACAGACAATTTAATGTGGGCCTATTATTAAAAATCTTTCTTTTAAGTATGTATTTTTTCATTTGAAAAAACAAACATTTCATCAGACAGGTGTATTTATTTTATAAAAAATAATGAATGCTCAACCTCTACTTTCTCACACAGACCAAACTCCTGGATAGCTTGCCGGGTTTTGAAGGTGGTCAAGATCATCCTGCTCTTAAATATTAAACGGCGCCAGTGCACTCACTACACACCAGCTATTGGTGGAGTGGAGAGACAGTGATAGAGCCAATACAGTGGATGGGGATGATTGAGAGGCCATGATCGTGAGGGCCAATTAAGGGACTTTGACTAGGACACCGGACTTACTTTACGAGAAGTGCCATGGGATTTTTAATGACCACAGAGAGTCAG
This sequence comes from Danio rerio, assembly GCF_052040795.2. Classification (NCBI taxonomy): domain Eukaryota; kingdom Metazoa; phylum Chordata; class Actinopteri; order Cypriniformes; family Danionidae; genus Danio; species Danio rerio. Next base: position 26,277,561 of record NC_141039.2, read on the forward strand.
GACCTCGGTTTAACATCTCATCCGAAAGACGGCGGCCACTGACAGTATAGTGTCCCCTTCACTTTTAGCGGGGCATTAGGACTCACACAGACCATAGGTTGAGCGCCCCCTGCTGGACTTTCTAACTAACACCCCTTCCAACAGCAACCTAGTTTTCCCATGTGGTCTCCCATCCAGGTACTGACCAAGCTCAGCCCTGCTTAGCTTTAGTGAGTAACCGGTCTTGGGCTACAGGGTGATATGGCTGTTAAAGCTCTTCTTGTTCTTTTTAAATTTATTGTGTTGGTTTATAGAGCCAAACATGTTAAAATTGTGTTGATGTCCTGATATTTATAGACTTAACTGTATATGTGAGTTAATGTGTTGACTTTGACACACCTACACCTACTGTACCTCCTGGAGAGTGTTCTTGATCTGTTCAACTGTTGTGAAGGGTGTTTTCTTCACCAGGGAAAGAATTCTTTAGTCACACAGTTGTTTCCATGGTCTTCCAGGTCTTTTAGTGTTGCAGAGCTCACTGGTGGGTTGTTTCTTTTAAAAAATTGTTTCAAACTGTTGTTTTCACTAATGTTTTTGCTATCTCTCTGACGGGTGTGTTTTGTTTTTTCAGCCTAATGATGGCTTGCTTGACTGATAGTGACAGCTCTTTGGATCTCATTTTGAGAGTTGAAAGTAACAGTCACAGATTTCAAATGCAATTAGCACACTAGAAATGAACTCTGGACCTTTTATATGCTCATTGTACTTAGGATAATGAGGGAATAACACACACCTGGCCATGGAACAACGTAGAAGCCAACTGTCCAATTACTTTTGGACAGGGGCGGACTGGCCATCTGGCAGACCGGGCAGATTCCCGGTGGGCCGACGTACTTTTTGGGCCGGGCTGATCATCGTCTTATGATCTGATCGGCCCATAAAAGGCTTAGCAGCCTATCATTTTTGTCTGCCTTATTAATTGACGATGCTGTGATCTGTGACTATCTAAAAGTAGATGCTTTTTTCCCGGACAGACAGACCGGGCCGGCCCATGTGACACTCTGCAGCCCATTGGTTCTTTTCTCTATTGACATTGGGCTGGCCCAATCACAAGCTCCTATTTTGGGCTCTGTATGAGCGTGCATCGTCTGTGTGTATTTGTCGAAATAGTCGAGAGTCAGAAAGAAGAAACGGAAGGGAGGCGCAGAGAAATCGCGGGAAACACACTGGTGTTTCATTTAGCGGTTCTGAAGAGTTCTCCGTTCATTCTAGTACACGGCTAAAAACGCAAATCACGTGACCACGCACACTCTGCCAAGAGCTGCAGCCAGTTCAGCGGGTGAGCATAAACCCCAGGTGAGAATATGGTGCATGTCGGACAATTCATCAGAGATTTACTGCTAGAATATCATCTCACTATAGTTGTTAAACGTGATATTGAATTGATCTTGTCTCTATATAACAACTCTTCTGTCTTTTGAATCACTTGTTCTCAGGTAACTGGCTGAGTGCAAAGATAAGCTAATATATTAATTTATGTTGCCACGTACACTGATTCTGCACATTAATTGATTGCTTACTTTTATCGTATCAATTTATTGTACGTTATACTGTTTTAATGGCCATTATTTATTATTAAAACTAATAATCTGCAAAAGAGACAGGGTAAAGTTCGTTCTTTTCAATGAAAATGAAAGGAGACAGTTATGTTAAAGACCTGTTTTGTTATAAGAATGCAGAGTGAAGATGACGCTCATATAAATATGTAGCTACACAAGGCTGTTTGGTGTCTGTTAATCATAATATCAAAATGAAACAGATTTTCTTATATTGTGTTTTCATTGTTTAGATCAGGGGTCTCAAACTCGCGGCCCGCGGGCCATTTGCGGCCCTCGGTGCAATATTTTGTGGCCCACGCCGACCGCTGTACACTGACAGAATCAGCGGAGCGGGGAGAGATAGCGCTTCCCGCTCCGCTGATTCTATTCGTACACAGCGGTCACTGGCATTCCCCACCCGCCGTGTAAACAAAGGAGCGGGGATGCCGGTGACGTCACCACGCACCCCGCCCCTTTGTTAGACGCTGTGACGGGCGGGAAGAACCAAGGTAAGCTGTTCCCGCCCCTGCCTGCCACTTAGCTACAGCCTGCATCTATATATTATAGGTAGATACAGACTGGTACAGACTGATGTACCTGGAGTGGGGTGGGGGTGTTTTATTTATACATATATACGCCTTTTTTTTAGGTGCAGGGAATGGAAGTTTTGAGTGAGTTCCCCCACTTTTTTCACTAGGACTTGGCCTTTTTGGGAGCACATATTTGTGTAAGATGTTATTCTCCACCTTGAACTTTAATAAGTCAAAGTACAGGTCTAGACTTAATGATGATCATCTTCAAGCCATACTGAGGGTCTCAACTGCTTCCGCTCTAAAGCCAAATGTTGTTCAGATTTGTGAGAAGAAGCTCTGTCAAGTCTCTGGCAGTAAGGAGTACGCAAAAGATGCCATGTTCAGAAGAACTGTTCATAATCTTCACTCAATGTTCTATTAATGTTCAGGACACTTCATGTTCAGAAGACAATTAAAACTGTTAATAATGACATTTGAGGACCTTTTTTTGTGAAATCCCTTATGCGGCCCAGCCTCACCCAGACTTTGCCTCCTGCGGCCCCCAGGTAAATTGAGTTTGAGACCCCTGGTTTAGATAGTGAATTAGCATGCAAGATGAGGAGAATGAGGTTATAAAGTATACTGTTCCCTTTGAAGATTTACCCATGCATTAGCAGACAGTTTTTGTTATGTTTATTATTGAATATAGGCTGAGTGAATAGTGTATTGAATAAGCTAAATTGGCTGTAGTGTATGAGTGCTTATGGGTGATTTCCGATATTGGGTTTGTGGCTGGAAGGGCATCTGCTGCATAAAACATGCAGGAATTGTTGGCAGTTTATTCCGCGGTGACAAGCCCTAATAAATAAGGGACTAAGGTGAATAGTGTATTTTTAGAACTTAACAAAAATCTTTATGGACAGTTTACAGAAATTAAATTGAAATTAAAGTTTATTTATTTATTTCATATATATGGCTTTTGTGTTTTATGAAATAGGAGCTGATAAACATATTGGACGTGCATAGATAGATAGCATTTTGATTGAATGTAGTGGGCCGCTCTGACTCAAAAAATGCCAGGGCCGATTTTTTGCCCCAGTCCAGCCCTGCTTTTGGATGCTTAACAAGTGAGAGGCACATTTGCAAATTGTCGTAATTCCTACACCGCTCACCTGATTTGGATGTACATACTTTATCACAAATTAAAGCTGACAGTCTGCAGTTAATGCACTTCTTGTTTGTTTAATTTCAAATCCATTGTGTTGATGTATAGAGCCAAAAATGTTTCAATTGTGACGGTGTCCAAATATTTATGGACCTAACTGTATATGTGAGTGCCCACACTTGTCCAAGCTCTTGTTTCCTTCTGGCTGCACTATTGTACTGCAGTCAGACCTTCCAGCATGTACTATCAAGATTCTCAGACTAATTCAGCATGCACCACTGAGAGTTGTCATGAATAAACTGAACAGAATGCAAGTCATCATCTTGCATTGGAAAAACAAATACATTTTCACTGACATTTGACGGTTTAAGCTGTTGTAATAATCTGACGTTGCTATGAGCCCATGATTTACTCACCCTAAAGCCATCCTAAATGTATGTGTATCTCTTTTTTCGGATCAACACAATCAGTTTCATAAATAAAAACTCTGGCTCTTCTTTTATGATGGCTGTGAATGACTGCCATGGCCATGTGAAGTATGTTTATTGTGGGTGGATGAATAGATGCATTTTGTAGCTTTAAACTCATAGCAGCAGTTCACAGCTTTTATTGACCTGAAAGAGTCAGGATGTTTGATAAAATGCTGATTGTGTTCACTTGAAAGTTGTACAAAATTAATGACCATGAAGCCAAATTTATTTTTACAGTTTTTGCTTGTAGTTTTGTGAAATGTTTTTCTTTTTTTAATTCAGCAGAATATCTCAGGAAGCCCAGCTATTAGTTTTTTTTTTTTACAGATTTGTCCCTTTGTATTTTTGTATCTTCACAATAATGTATTACACATGTTTTTCCTATTCTTTAAATTATTTGGGACACAATAGAATGTCTGTACAATGATAAATATTGTGAATATCCATTTTCTTTTAATTAAGATGTTATATAAGTAAATAACACCTTGCTACTTTTATAGAAATATATACTATTTAATAATGTCTGAAAATGTTGTTTTGTTATATTTTTCTAAATGCTATCCTCCATTTTGTCTAAAGTAATATTTCTGTATTTAAGCAATTCAAATGTTTAGCTACAGATTTGGTCCTTTATACTAGAAATTTACTATGTTTTTTTTTTTTTTTTTTTTTTTTTACAACATTTCTTGGTAATTGTAGGTACTAATATCTGTTTTTTTTTTTTTTACAAAATTATTCTAGGTAGCCAGAAAATAACTAATCTTTCTGTAAAATAAGGATTTATTCAGTAAATTCTTAGTTATTGTAAATGGAAAACTGTACTTTAAAAGTAAATTACTGTAAAGCAATTTTACAAAATAACCCATTAAAACCTAAGATTTATGGTGATTAACCAGATAGTTGTTTTTTTTTTTTTTTTTAGTAATTTCACAGAATGGATCAGTTTTTCCAGTTTAAATGCTAATTATTAACATTATTACCTGTCATTTAATGAACTTTGACAATAAAGTCTGTTTAGTATTTTTACAGTTTTAGCTTGTAATTTTTGTAATGGTTATTTTCTCTAATTTAAAAAAATATCTCTGGAAGCCCTGCTGTCAGCCTTTTGACTATTTTTTACAGATTTTGTCTTTACAGTGTGTGTGCTATAACATGCCAAACAGGATCATGAAAGAAACATTCAAAAAGCAACTCATAATCACCTTAATCATATTACTGTCTTATTCAGATTAAGGCAAATCATTTGATTACTGATGTACATGTAAACGTAGTCATTGTTTTTAAATTTGTGCAGATGTGCCAGTTCTTATCTAGCCTCTGCATGTCTTTAACCAGAACACCATTTCTTAAGCTGAAAATGTCAGCCAGAGAGGCAACCATTGGTGAAGGTATGTATTCATCACACTGTGGGCCCTCTAGACTGGGTGCACATTTCACCTCATAGCTGAAAAATAAGGTGCCATGATCTAAAGGACAAGCATCATTAACAACTCCACGTTTAAGTGTAGAATAACATGTACCAAGATGATCACGATTCCAGAAGTCATCATCGGCATATACTTCAAAAGTTAATGTACTGCCGATTTTGATATTAATATGACCAAAATTAAATGTTTCTGGCCAACGTGAATTGTCATTATTATCAATAGTCTGAGTACATTTGTTTTGTGTTTGATGTTTGATTTCTACATAACCATCTGTTTGAGACCATGTATCTCCATACAGACCTTTGGCTCTGAGATTGTAGACCTTCAGGGTGGCGAGCCCTTTTTCAGTTGGACAGCAGTTGGACTTCATAATTCGGCTACTTTGACAAACACAAACACAAGGATCTCTCGCACTGCACTTCTTACCAAGCTTACAAGGCTCAGAGCAAATCTTCCTGAGGGCATTTTCAATGATGTATTCTTCAACAGCTTTCTTCAGCCCTTTTCTGGCAGGGTGTTTAGCACTCAGTAAGAAATGGAGGGGTTTCAGAGTATACTGCACAACATCAGGGAGGCTCTTCAAAACTCAAGCCAGCTTTTAAGGGCATTTGGGTGTGATGATCCAGAAAAAAGCAGATCTTCTCCATTTATGTTCCCTCCAATTATCTCTGTCTGACGCTCACTAAACTTGCTGCTCATCTTCAGATTTGTGCCCAACTTCTGTTTAAGTTCTTGACATAAACGTGCCTCTGCCTCCACAGTTAATGCTTTATATATGCCCGAGGCTTCTACATCCAAACAGTCTTTAATTGCAGTGTCTGAAAGTCCACTCATTGATGCCTAACAGGTTTTTATGGCTGTTATGGCTTTCATGTGTCCCCCTAACATTACACTTGTGGTATTGTGAGTGCCATATTTGTAGATCAGCCTGCGGTAGGCGAATATTTCATAGAATGCAGGCAGTAATTTGATTGCTTGAAGAATATCAATAGTCACCCAAATTTCTGGCCGGGGCTCTCATTTCTGTTCTGCCTTCATCTATCTTATTTCATTTTCTTAGCAACACCCATTTCAACAATTAAAATGCTAACCAAAGAATGAAATGATGCTCTGCCTTGCATTTTTCTAAATTTAGGACTGTTTCAGGTGGATGTATTCATGTAGTCATGATTGAGGAAAAAAGTACAAAGAACTTCCATAGCAGAGGGACTATATAATATGTCCACCTTTCACAACAATTGCAGAAGCACATCTCGCTGTCATAGTGCCAATATATTTCCTGAGAAGAACTGAGAAAAGGAAAGGGTTTCCTTTGACTTTTGTGAGGGAACATGATTGTGTGACATAGCAAAACAGGGAACCTACTGTATCACAACGGTACCACAAGTGTGCAGCTAGATAACTGAAAAGGGAGAATGGTTTACAAAGAGTTGTTTAAAATTATTTTTATTTTTAGATACAGTACTAGGACAATGACACCTTAATTCAATAACAGTATGCAACAGTAAACTATGGTCAGCCCAAGCTCAAACAAAGCCTTCTCTTCTTGTGACGAACAGCCACATGCAAAAAAGCAAATACAGGTTGTTCATCAAGCACTTCCCATGTTGCATATAAATGTGAGAAGAGTGTGAGGGGTGACGCTTCATCTCTCTATTTGTGTGTGCTTGCTGCACATCAGCATTTGAAATGAGCATTAGTACACAAAACTGTAATGTAAAATTATATTTCCTATATATGCACCAAAAGATAGAAATACCTGCCTTAAAACCATTTTATTTGTTAGCGACATTACTATAGTGGCCTAAGACTTTCACACAGTCCTATAAACTTACCGGCCACTTTATTAGTTACACGTTACTAGTACCGGGTTGGACCCCCTTTTGCCTTCAAAACTGCCTTAATCCTTCTTGACAAGGTACTGGAAATATTTCTCAGAGATTTTGGTCTAAATTGACTTGAAATTATTACACAGTTGCTGCAGATTTGTCGGCTGACATAATGCGAATCATCCGTTTTAACCAAGCGGCAACCTCCCGCTCTCTCTCAGGAAGCCAATACGGAAGTAACTAAAACTGCAATTCATCCGAAATTCCGCTAGTCTTGTCCGCTCCTGGCTCCAAAACAGAGCAAATTTTAATTGAGCCCACTGTTAGAATGGCCAACTTTACAGCAGAAAAAAAGGTGTTTACAGCCTGGTACAAAAAAAGATTTTGGTTAAACAGGTAATATTACCCTTTATGACAACTGTGAGGGGGGTGAATTTTTTTAGAACTCATCCGTTTCCTTTATATTAAGTTATATTAAGTTTGCATAATTAAGGGAGTGGCCACTTGAGTGACAGCTAGGTCTCGTTGGTCGCCGTCACGTCACCTCAGCTGAATCCTGCATTTTAGCCACTGAACTCGGTGTATTCATTGTATTTCTTTGTTGTTTTATGTGGCTTTACACAGTCAACTGTCTTTTGGACTTGTTTCCTACACTTATTTGATGGAATGTCATGCTGAGTGCACGTTATTGTGCTCACAAACCATTCACGTGGCCTCCGTTTCACATGTGAGTAAAGTTATATACTTATATACCATCTCTATACATGTATTCGTTTTATTTAAGATCATTTATCGTTTATATTTATATTTAGAGCTGTAATGCACTCCAGAATCTGACGGATTGATTAGCTGTAGCCTCTAGAACAGTCATCTGAAGCGTTGTCATACAGTGTTATGCTGGATTTCATCAATAGTCTTACATATAACATAGACTACATCTGAAGTGTTTGGAAGTGATTCGCGTTTTCCTCCTGTTGAAAAATGTCATAAGAACAATGTTTAGTGGCTCAATGTATTACAGCAGTGTTTTTAAAAGACTAAACACTTTATTGATATAGTATACAACCGAGCACAAGTGGTCAGAATACAAACGAGTCACAGGTGATAAAGTATAAAGTATTAAGCGTTCTCCCAAAGTAAAGTGTCTGAACCAGGTCCAAGCAAACTGTCAGCAGGTGTCTGTAGCTCCGCTCACTCTCCGCCTCTTTGCCCTTGTTTGGTATCCCGCCATGGGTGTGATGACGCGTGAACAAAATGGCGACGGTTGGCCACGCCTACTTGTGGCTTCTTTTGCGCTCTTTAGAAACCTATGGGTGACGTCACGGATACTACGTCCATATATTTTACAGTCTATGGTTTTAACACACCCTAGAGGTGCTCTTTTGGATTGAGAGCTGGTGACTGTGGAGGCCTTTTGAGTACAGGTAACTCATTGTCGTGTTGAAGAAACCAGTCTGAGATGATTCACGCTTTATGACATGGCATGTTATCCTGCTGGAAGTAGCCATCAGAAGATGGGTACACTGTGGTCCTAAAGGGATGGACAGGGTCAGCAACAATACTTAGGTAGGCTATGGCATGGACACAGTGCTCAATTGGTACTAATGGGTTCAATGTGTGCCAAGAATATTTCCCCCACATTATTACATCGCCACCACCAGTTTGAACTGTTGATACAAGGCAGGATGGATCCATGCTTTCATGTTGTTGACGTCAAATTCTGGTACTACCATCCAAATGTCGCAGCAGAAATCGAGACTCATCAGATTAGGAAACTTTTTTCAGTCTTCTATTCTCCAATTTTGGTGAGCATATGTGAATTGTAGTTTCTTCTTAGCTCACAGGAGTGGCACCCGGTGTGGTCTCCTGCTGCTGTAGCCCATCCGCCTCAAGGTTGGTTGTGTTGCGCCTTAAGTGATGCTCTTCTGCATACCTCGGTTGTAACGAGTGGTTATTTGAGTTTGATGGATTCAGATTTCTGCTTTCCAATCCGTCCCAGCGTGGATCAACATTTATTCTTCTTTTTCATTACTTTATTAATATGATTATTAGAATAATGAATAAAGTTAACCCATTGCTTAATATAAGAATGTTCAGTGTGTGTGCCTGTCTCTTTGTAACTCTATTTATAGGAGCCTTCGAATTAGGTCAGAGGTCATGAAGACCTCGAGTGGAACTGAAGGGCTCGCTGATAGAAAACAACTGTACAACTGTTTTCGTATTCGTACTGATATGAGATTATACTGTCTAAAGTGATTTTGATATTATTATTATGTGTTAATTCTGTTTAAAGTGATCATACTTTTTATTCAAAATAGACTTTGCGTATAAGGATATAACTGCCTGAATGTAGATTATATCGTTTTTTCACCAGTTTTGATAAAGGTGGCTGAGAGTACACTCAACCTTGGGTAAGAAACAGATTGTACTTTAAGTGTGTGTGTTCTATTTCATTGTGGATCTTTTTTCATAGGTCTGGGGTCAGCTTTAAACAGTCTAGAGAATGTCTGTTTTGTACGCACGCACCCATGTGGAAATTGACTAGTCTATCTGTGTTTTAACCAATCAGGTCAGAACACCTATATGTATGACAGAGTTAATGACGTTATGTGAAAGTATAATTCTTATTAAAGAGCCCATATTATACGTGAAATAGGGTCATATTTTGGTTGTAAGGGTCTCCAACAACAGTCTAATATGCATGCAAGGTCAAAAAACACTTTCTTTATCTTGTAATCTGCATTTATTTTGTCTAATTATACCAGCGACTCCCATATGAATCGTTCAGTGATTCATTTGTTCCCAAAACCCTCCTTAGCGTGAAGCTAATCTGCGCTGATTGGACCGATGACCGTCTGTTGCGATTGGTTGACATTGACTGCCTTTAGCACGAGACAGAGTGAATTGCTCAGCAGCTAATCAACAATATAAAAGTAGTCAGAGTGCATACACGCTTCATA